>NW_025192354.1:0-1328 GCF_004010195.1 Chiloscyllium plagiosum
TGTGCAGGTAAAAATGTGATGGATGTGGAAGGCACCTTTAGGGTCTTGGATGGAGGTGAGGGACGAGGTGTGGGCGCAGGTTTTGCCATTCCTGCGGTGGCATGGGAAGATACCAGGATGGGATGGGAGGGTGAGTTGAAGGGGGGCCTGGACCTGACCAGATAGTCACGGATGGAACAGTCTTTGCGGAAGGGGTAAAGGGGTGGGGAGGGGAAATGCCATCCCGTATTCCCAATTCCTCTGCCTCCGCCGTATCTGCCCCCAGGAGGACCAGTTTCCACACAGAACACACCAGATGGCCTCCTTCTTTGGAGACCGAAATTTCCCTTCCCACGTGGTTAAAGATGCCCTCCAACGCATCTCTTCAACATCCCGAACCTCCGCTCTCAGACCCCACCACCCCAACCGTAACAAGGACAGAACGCCCCTGGTGCTCACCTTCCACACTACCAACCTTCGCATAAATCAAATCATCCGCCGACATTTCCGCCACCTCCAAACAAACCGCACCACCAGGGATAAATTTCCCTCTGCACCCCTTTCTGCCTTCCGCAAAGCCCGTTCCCTCCGTCACTACCTGGTCAGGTGCAGTTGCTCTTTGTCTGCCATGCTCGGTGTAAATTGTGGGGCAGCTCGGAACTGAGAAAGTTAAACTCTATGCACATTCGACTTTTAAAAATGGTACCAGTGCCACAGATCACAAAATATTCCGGGGCATTGGGGAGATGGTGAGTACCTCCAGCCATGATACGTAGGAGAATCGGGCTGGCTTTGAATGAGAGGGACACTATGGGGAATGCGGGAGGTGGTTAATGAGGTGAGTTCGATAAGGTAGCTCTCGGAAATAGCTCAGCCTCTGTCACACTCAATGAAAATGACACTGAGACAAACTATTGTTAGATTAAGCCAAATGAGTCCAAGACTCTGGTGAGCACATCCACAGTCACAAACCTGCAGAACAAATGGTTATTCAGAACTCTCCATCAACTGACCTCATGCCAATATCCCGTTCACGTATCAGTTCTGGAAACAATCATTTCTGTTTTAGGGTGCTATCGAAATGTCTGTATTCCAAAGTAATTATAGTCCCTGCAGACCAACCTTCCGTGACTCATCACCAAAACTCATGTCTCCCTGCACAGAAGCATCCTGCCCATTTTTAACATTCAGGTAATAATCCTTTTTCCTGTTACTCAAATGAAAATGGGTGACCTCACATTTATTATAATTGCATTCCATGTGCCAGACCTTCACTCACTCATTAAAGTATCTATGTTCCTCTGCAAAGTTTCACAGTCCTCTGTACACTTACTCTGCCACTCATCTCA
>NW_025192354.1:1511-3683 GCF_004010195.1 Chiloscyllium plagiosum
CGAGGTTAATATAACTAGGCTCCATCTTTTGTGTAGCTCTCTTTTTAAACAGTGGCATCGCATTTGCTGTTTTCCAATCTGCTGGGACTGCCCCAGAATCCAGAGAATTTTGGAAAATTACTGATAGTGCGCTTACTATTTCTCCCACCACCGCTTTTATCACATTGAAATTCATTCCATCAGGACCATGAGACGTAACTACACTAATCTCCATTAGCTTGCCCAAGTCTACCTCTTCAGTAATAATGATTGTTTCCAGGTCCTTCCCTACCTTTGTCTCTTTATTAATCACTGGCATAGTATTGGTGTCTTCCACTGTGAAGATAGATTCAAAATGCTTAGTTAACTCCTCGAACACTTCAACATATCATTAATTAAATGATTTCTCATCCTCTGACGGACCAACTTTCACTTTATCCTTTACCTTTTCGTTTTATTTCTTTATAGAAACGTTTGCCATCTGTCTTTATATTCAGTACCAGTGATTTTTCTCATGTTCCTTATAGCTCTGTTGTGACTTTCTGTTGACTTTTTAAATTTTCCCAAACGTCTTGTTTTCTGATGTTCTTGGCCACATTGTATGCCAGAACATTTCAATTTGATATTCTCACTTGTTTCCTTCCACAGCCATGGCAAAATTACTCATTTTGTTACAGTCCTTCCTTTTCACTGGTCAATATTTCTGTTGAGCAGTTTGGAAAATTCATTTGAAAGTGCTCTCCTGTTCGTCAAATGTCCCACCATAAAATCTTTGCTTCCAGTCTACTTTAGCCACTTCCTCTCTCATTTTATTTAGTCCCTCTTTATTAAGCACAGGACCTTTTATTCGACTGTATGTTCACACTCTCCATCTGTGTTTGAAATTCAACCATTCAGTGATCGCTCCTTCCAAGTGCATCCCTGCCTATGAGGTCATTAATTGTTCTGATCTTATTACACAGGACCAGATCTTGGATAGCTTGTTCATTCGTCGGTTCCATTACATTGTGGTAAAGAGGATTACAACGGATGCATTCAAGGAACTCCCCCTTTAGTTTACCCTGACCAAGCCGGTTCAACCAATCGACATGTATCTTTAAATCTGCCATGGTAATTGCCGTACAATCTTTACAGGTAATAGTTATTTCTTTGTTTATTACCTGCTGCACGGAGATCTTATTATTTGGTGGTCCAATGACTAAGACTCTCAGTGATTTTTTTCATCTTCGGATTTCTAATTTTCACCCAAATGGATTAAGTAAATTGAATTGAATTGAATTGAATGTATTGTCACGTGTACCTATGTCATCGCTCAGCACTGCCCTGATATCGTCCTTGAAGATCAGACCTACACCACCTCCCTTATATTTCTGTCAGTCCTTCTGAATAGTCTGTTACCTCTGGACATTTAACTCCCAGGTGTAATGGACTCGGTCAGACCATTCAAAACATTCTGAAGCAAACAGAACAGGCCACAACTTTTAAATTTTTTTCTTTAAGTTTACAAGATTTTAAAATAAGCAAACATTTATTCACAAAATTACACATTTCAATATAAAGACCACAGCAACTAACTCCGACAGGACTCAGTCTTTCCAAATTTGCTTCATTATGCTGTTCCGAATATAAATATATCTGCCAATACGCAAATCTCCTGAAACAACAGTAAAAATGGAACAAATGCTTACAGATTGAAGTTACAATGGCAGAAATAGAGAGAGTGTAGCTGTCTTTCTTCACAAAGTCCACTGCTGAACTCCTGAACTCCATTCAGGTAACTCACTTCTAAACCATGACCACTTTGGCCTGAATTCTCATCAGTTGACATCAATCAAAAGGCTTCTCAAAATCATTCTTCATCTGTGTTCCAAACCAATTTAATCGGAGCATTGACCTGTTTACGCCCCAACTGAAAGAATACTGAGGGCACAGTATACTTGAGAAAAATAACAGTTTTTAGAAAACAGTCCAGCTTTGTGACACAGTCATAACTATTCTGTAACCGTGTCTCCATAATTGCTCATAAATCATATTCATTCGCGTTGTTAACTCATCGACCTTTTTAGGAATGCAACGAACATTCAGGTAACGTGCCGTTATGATAGCTTTCGTAACTTCATGATTTCCAAAATATCGAAGAATATCTCTTGAGTTATCTTCTTTTTTCACTCGTTTAATCGTCTGCCTTGTACT
>NW_025192355.1:0-3684 GCF_004010195.1 Chiloscyllium plagiosum
AACTACCCTATTATTATTACAGATAGCTGAGCTCACCTTAAAAGTTTGTTTCTTAATTTCCCTCTGACTATTGGGGGGTCTATAATACAATCCCAATAAGGTGATCATCCCTTTCTTATAACTCAGTACCAACCAAATAACTTCCCTGGAAGTATTTCCGGTAATATCCTCCCTCAGCACAGCTGTAATGCTATCCCTTATGTAAAATGCCACTCCCCCTCTTCTCTTGCCTCCCCTTCAACCCTTCCTGTCGCATTTGTATCCTGGATAAAGACAGTCACTTGAGCGTGCAATTGAAACTGAGTCCCTGGCACTGTGGGGCAGCAGTGCTAACACTTGAGCCACCTTGGCACCCCCAAAACGATATTGTAATGCTTTGGCTGGGAACCGAACGAGTTCCTCCCGCGTGTCGGGAGAGAATTCTACCACTAAACAACCACATGATTAAGATTTGTACGATGATGAGGGCTATGAATAGGTTCGACTAAAAGATACCTTTCATCTTGCTCGATTCCCAGGCGGCAGTGAGTTAAGATAAGAGACAGAAAGATTTGAATAGATATGCACTAAAAGCTTACCATCCGGGAGGAGATTGAATCTGAAGCTCACCGTTTGAAAGTGTCGCAAATGGAAAAATCCGCATAAAAATCCGAGGTATTCAGATGTGAATTTGTGGTGCTCAGGTATACAAGGTTACATGATGCAAAATGGGTAAAGGATAATCAAGTCTTCGTTTCTGGCAGCATCACGTACAAGTAGTTTGATGGTTTTTACTCCATTCGTGCATCACTCTTCTCCAATCATCCCTGATGGTCCAGTGGTTTATATTCGAAGCTTGGACTGCAGTGATCCTCGCCCGATTCACGATCATGGAAAGAGGGATTTTTGTTTCTGACAACAATAACAGCAAAAAGAGAGGATCAGTGACTGGAGTCCTTTCAATGCCGCGGATCGATTAATGGCAGCGTGAACATCAGTGTCAATGTGCCAGCCTCTCAAAGAAGGGAAAGGTTTCTCGATAGCCCCGACACCTTTGACAGTTTACCCTTTATTCTCTTTGGATTCGCTTTCCAAATCGTTTCTGAAGATTCTCAAAGCTGAGACAGTGCTATTAATTCTGTTTCCTTGTCCTTCCTCGAAGTGGCCGTGATTGTGTAACAGGGATTGGGAAATGGAAAGATGCCCACAAGCAAGGTGTGCGACTATTTCAGATTTACCACCTGTGATGACGCTAGGATCTTGACTCTGATGTTCTCAACAGCATTTACAGAAAGGATCCTTATACTTGTCGATCAGGACTTCAAATATCATTTCAGATTCAGAATAGTAAAAACAAAATCCACGTGTAGGAATAACAAACGTGTACGTTGCCCTCGAGTCAGGTAGGATTCGACCCTAAAATCCCCTGATCGAGGGTCATGCGCGTTGTCCATTGTACCACTCGCTCTGCCCACAGGCCAAGCACTTATTCTCCAGAATCGTGATGTTAACACCGACATGAGCAACGGCAGTCATGTTTTCAAGAAGGACAACCAGGAATGATAATCATTGTGACTGCTTCATTCCAAATGTCCCCACTTTGTGAATCGGCGACTTTCCCAATTTAAACGACATTTGTACCGGTGAAGCTTCTATTTACCCGATGTCTGCTCAGGCATTCAAAGATCCCACCACTGTTCTCAAAAAAATTAATATCCACATTCCTGATTTTCCTGGAAAACTTGAGGTAAACTCGACCTGAATCGCATAGTCTATTCCATTTTAGTTTTTGGTGTTTGGATCCCTTTACTTACCTGTACGAGATTGCAGGAAATTGAATAACACGAAACGTGCCAAAACGACTTCCGACTTTTAACGCAGTACAGAGATAGCCATATGGCAAAGGTCACATAGCGAAGACGGCATAGGTTTAGGGTAAGAGGGGAATGATTAAAAAAAAGAGTGCTGAGGGGCACCTTTTTCATGCATAGGATGGTACGTGCATAGAATAAGCTACCAGAAGAAGTGGCGGAAGCTGGTACAATTATGTAATTAAAAGGCATCTGGATGGGTATATGAATAGGAAGGGTTTAGAGTGATATGGGCTGCGTGCTGGCAGGTGAGACTGGATTGGGTTTTGGCCATCTGGTCGGCATGGACGGTTTGGACTGAAAGGTCTGTTTCCATGCTGTACATCTCTATGACTCTATGACCTAATCAATATTTCTTTTGTTTTCTGCATAGATTCTTCTCCACGAGTACAAAACTTTGCAGGATTTCTCTTTATAATTAGACCTTTCCCTGGTATAGATCCTCCCTCAATCCACAAATTCCTCTCCTGCTAAAATCTTTTCATTTCAGACCAAAGTAGCTGAGTTTCCTTATCCGAAAGCCTGATGTCCCGATACTCTCTTGTTCATGTCAATAGAAGCTGCTCTAAGTGAGGTGAGAACTCCCAGCCTCGGTATTTCATACGCCTCAAACAATCAGGTAAATCTCTTGTTCTCACCGATTGCTTTGCTGGAACCACGTCTATAAGATCATCCACATCCCAGTTTCAGTTCGATTTTTGGGGCTGTGCCATTCAGTATCTATGATTCCTGCTCTGGGAACAGGGATTTTTTGATATTGCGCAGAAGAGGTTACTTGCTTTCTGAGGATTTTGTTGATATATAGAAATACATTTCAAAGAAATACCATGCACTGTCCACTGTTCCTTGGACGTTTCTCATAATTCTGTCAAACACAGTCTTCAACAAACTCACCGATGGAATGTTCCCAACCTCTGCGGACATCAAAGTTAAAAATTAAACCCACTCTTAGTACGCACAACTCATTCACTGTTTGTAATTATTCCTGTTTTGCACGTGGTGAGCAGATGACAAAGAGCATAGAACATAGCTGTACAGTACAGGCGCTTCAACCATCGATGTTGTGCCTCCTTGTGGAACCACTCTGAAGCCCATCTAACACACACTGTTCCATACTCGTCCATATGGGTGTGCAATTACCTTTTAAATGCCCTTAGATTGGGCAAATCCACGGCTTTTGCAGGCAGTGCATTCCACGCCACTCCTACTCACTGTGTAAGGAAACTACCTCTGAAATTTGACCGATATCTATCCCCCTTTTCAAACACTATGTTCCCTCGAGCTATCCATCCACACCCAAAGTAAAAGGCTCGCATTGCCCAACATATCTAAATCTCTATTTATCTTTTATGTCTCAATTAAGTGGCCTCTCAACCTTTCTCTCTCGAACGAAAACAGCCCCAGGTTCCGGAGCCTTTCCTGTTAGGAACTTCCCTCTAAAACAGGCAACATTCTGGTAAATCTCTTCTGAACACTTTCAAAAGCTTCGGCATCCTTCATACACAGCGTTCACCATAACACTACTCGAAATGTGGCAGCATGGAAGTTTGTAAAGCTGCAGCATAACTGCACAGCTCCCAACGTCATTCCCTCTACCAATGAGATCTAACACACTGTGTAACTTCTTAACAAACTTGGGTGGCAACATTCATTGATCTATGGATCTGGACACCGAGATGTCTCTGCTCATGTACACTACGAATAATCTTACCAATAGCTCTGTACTCTGCATTCTTGTTTCTCATTTCAAAGTGAAGTATCTCACCCCTTCCTGCATTAAACTCCATTTGCCACCTCTCAATCCAGCTCTGCAGATTGCCTATGTCTCTCTGCA
>NW_025192356.1:0-3684 GCF_004010195.1 Chiloscyllium plagiosum
CATTGTCCAGGTAAGTTAATCGTAATTGAGCAATAGTTTTGAGAAACAGTGCAAGGCACAATCTAAAAGTCTCCAGTTTGCCAACAACTCTGTTATTTTTGGCTGCCAGTCTTCAGAGAGCAGACATGTTTACTCCTGATGTAGCAGGAATGGGTGCGAGTGGTCAGAATGAGGAACTGCGAAGGTGAGTTGACTGAAAAGGTCTCTGTGGTAAGACACGTTGTGGAATTGGTGGACCAAAAATCAGCGCCAGGAAAGAGCATGAATTGACAAAGCTTGGGTTCAATATAATCAATTATTGCTGAGAAACTCCTGCCCATTGTTGTAAAATTGCGATCTTCTGTGTTCAGATTCCAACCCATGGTTGTAAAATTCCAATCCATTGTTCTCAGGTTCGAATCTGTCTTCTCCCGAGTTCCCAGTCTCTGGAGCTGCCGATCCCTGTTAGTGCTGGAGGTGATGCTGGAGGTGATGCTGTCACTGATACTATATCTTTGTACAGTGTAAGGAATTTGTAATTAATAGAAGAGGGAAACTCTCGATCTTCTGTGTTCAGATTCCAACCCATGGTTGTAAAATTCCAATCCATTGTTCTCAGATTCGAATCTCTCTTCTCCCGAGCTCCCAGTCTCTGGAGCTGCCGGTCCCTGTTAATGCTGAGGGTGATGCTGGAGGTGATGCTGTCACTGATACTATATCTTTGTACAGTGTAAGGAATTTGTAATTAATAGAAGAGGGAAACTCTCCAGGGACACAGTTATGGTCCAAGGAGTTTGACATTAATTCCAGACACTAAACAAACCAGTTCAGTTAAACCCTTTCAATCCAGTAAAATATTCCCCCAATGGAATAGGACTTGTACCCACCTTGGACTGCACGTATGTGAGTTACTGAGAGAGGGAAAGATAAAGGCATTGACCATAATCTTTCAATTCTCTGGAGATAGTGAAGCAGTTCCAGAGGAATGGATGATCACAAACAATGCATCACTGTTCAAAAAAATGTGAGAGAAATAATTGCTGTCATTCAGCCAATCATAAGGGCATAAGGACATAAGGACTAGGAGCAGGAGCAGGCCGTCCGGCCCTCCAAGCCTGCTCCAAAGTTCAATAAGATCGTGGCTGGTTTTTTCCTGGACTCGGCCCCATTTACCCGCCCTCTCACCGTATCCCTTAATTCCTTTATTTTTCAAAAATATCTACCTCTGCTTTAAAAACATTTACTGAACTAGCATCAACTACATTCCTGGGCAAGGACTTCCATAGATTACCAACCCTCTGAGTGAAGAAGTTCCTTCTCAGTTCAGTCCTAAATCTGCTCCCTCTAATCTTGAGGCTGTGTCCTCTCATCCTATTTTCACCCTCTGGTGGAAACATCCTCTCTACTTCTATCTGATGTATTCCCTTCATAATCTGATATGTTTCCACAAGATTCCACCCTCACTCAGATGTGTAAGGGGCAAACATTTCCATGCAGAGTCATGTGTGTATGGATTGAGCTGTGGGAGGAAGTGGTGGATGCTGATACAATTACAACATTGAAAAAAAAACACCTGGATGGGTATCTGGAAAGGCTGAGCAGGTGAGACAGCATCAGAGGAGCAGGAAAGATAACGGTTTAGGTCGGGATGCTTCATCAGGACTTTCCTGCTCCTCTGATGCTGTCGGACCTGCTAGGCCTTTCCAGCTCCACATTTTATTGAAATAAATATTTATTTACTCACATATCAGTTAAAACAAGGTAACAACAATGAGGTGAACAAATATTCCAAATTTACTAATATTTGTGGAAACATGAACGGTCACTTCTCCGGTCTTTGGGAAGTATGCTGATTTTGATAGGTTTTTGTGTCGAGTGAAGTATATCTCAGTGACACTGGGGGAAAAATGCTAACTTATGCCTATGGTGTTGTGCCAATTTCATTACAGTATCCATCCAGGAAATTAATCTTTTCCTGGTAAGTTGTGGCTTTATTGTCGGTTCATAGTTCTTAATGATATTGATAAGTTCCTTGAATTATGTTTGTGAATGCAAATATCCAACACAGCAAGACATACACAGAAGGGAATGTGACATGTTGACTGCATCAATTAATAAAGGAGTTAGCGAGAATGCAATGGTAGCCCTGAAAACCAACAGGTAACACTCAAGAGGAGCTGTCACAAATAAATACTTTGTCCTTTGAGACACACACCTCTCTTTTGTGGACCAAAGTAAGGATAAAAACCTTGAAGGTCTTCTTCATTCAAAGCAGAAACACTGGCCCCATGTTAACATCAGTTGTACTGCTTTCTCAAATAAAAAGCAACTTTTTCACAACTTGACTAAAAGGCACTTTGAGACATTCCCGCTCAGAGAGCAGAAGTGAAATGGCACATTCTGTGAGACACCATCATCTATAATACCACACCCTGAACAGACAAGAAGCAGCAGTTAAGCATCACAGACAGGTTTGAGGCAAACATGACTGAGATAGAGCCTGTCATTGAAGCAAGATCTCCACTCTTATCGATTACAAGAGAAATCTGAGTGAGAAAGCTCTGAATGCAGGAAGAGCCATTTGAAATACAGTCCAAGAGAATGCTGAGCAATGATCCAATAATAACATTTCTAACCTTCCAAATGTGCTGAATTTCCTGACCCTCCTGAGAAATAAGAGGCATTGTCGGGAAGTCCATGAAGTCGTCTCTACATCTCCATGCAGTCCTATTTTGACCACAACAAAGTCCTCTGCAGAACTCCACGCAGTCTCCTGTATACACCACCATGAGGTCCACTCGACACCTCCATGCAAGGCTCAATACACCTCCATGCAGTACACCATTCATGCCCATACAGTTCTCCATAAACCTCCATGCAGTCCTCTGTATGTATCCATGCAATCCTCTATGCCCCTCCATGCAGTCCTCTGTACAACTCCATGCAGCCTGCTTTATATCTCCATGCAGTCCGCTAAAACTCTCCATGCATTGTTCGGTACCTCTCCATGCAGTCTGCTATAAACCCCCGTACAGTTCTCTATACCCCTCCATGCACTGGGGGAAGGGAGGTGATACTGGCTGGTGTTACCATAAGACTATCAATCCAGAAACTCTGCCAATGCTCTGGGGACCCAGGAGTGAATTCTGCCACTGCAAATGGTGTAATTTCAATTCAATCTAAAACAATGCACAATCCTTAAGGAGACAAAGACCCTTCTTCATATGTGTTGTGCGGCACTATCATTGTGCTAAATGAGCCAGACTTTGAACAGATGTAGCAACTCAAGACTTGACATCCATGATGTGATGTGGGCCATGAACAGCAGCACAATCTGTGACCTCATGGCCCAGCACATCCCCCACTCAGCCATGACCATCAAGCCAGGGGATCAACCCTGGTTGAATGGAGAGTGCAGGAGGGCATGCCAGGAGCACCACCAGGCCCAGCTGAAGATGATGCCACCAGAATGAACTACTTGCATGTGAAACAGCATAAACAGCAAGTGATAGACAGAGCTTAGTGATTCCTCAACCAATGGATCAGGTCTGAGCTCTGCAGTTCTGCCACATCCAGTCGTGAATGGTGGTGGGCAATTAAACAACTCACTGGAGAAGGAGGCTCCACAAATATTCCCATCCTCAATGGTGGAAGAGCCCAGCACATCCGTGCAAATGATAAGGATGAAGCGTTTGCAGGAATCTT
>NW_025192357.1:0-3684 GCF_004010195.1 Chiloscyllium plagiosum
AACCTTCGATTACATCTCCCAATAACCTTCCAGAATCTGTGAGATTTCAAGCCTTAATAAAGAACATAGAACAGTACCAAACAGTAAAGGCATTTGGTCCTCGGTGTTGTGCCAGCCTTTTATCCTACCCTAAGATCAGGCAAACCGACATACCTTTCATTGCATTAATAGAATTAAAATCCCCACTGTGTGGAAACAAATCATTTGGCCAACAGGTCCACATTGGTCCTCTAAACAATATCTCCCCAAACCCATGGCCCCACAACTATGAATCGACATTTCCCCTGCTTAAACTACCGGGCCTACACATCCCTGACCACTAATGGCAATTTAACATGGCCAATTCATCTAACCTCCACATATTTGTGGCTCTGAAAGGAAATCAGATCACCAGGAGAGCAAGCACGCAGAAAATGGGAAAACGTGCAAACTCTGCATAGACATTCCAGTGAGGATAGTGTCGAACCCGGGTCAGTGGTGCTGTGTAGCAGAAACGCTAACCACTGAGCGAACGTGACGATTGACTAGTCACTTAAAAACATATCTGATTTTATATGGAATCACCAGCTAGCAGAATTGGTTCAGGCGAGTACAATTCAAAATGCATTTGGACAAATACATTGGATCGGAAAGGTTTAGAAGGATATGGGCCAAGTGCGGGTAAATGGGGTTAGTATGGTTGACCTTTTAGTCGGCATTGATCATTTTGGGTGAAAGGGCCTATCTCCGGGCTTCAGTACTCTATGAATCTATAATTATGAAAGAGCAGTCAATCTTAATTTTGATGGAAACACTTATTTTAAAGTTGGTTTCGTGCTTCCGAGTTATGATGAAGAAATTTCGAAGATGAATCTGGATCTCCTGAAACAAAGAGAGAACACTTCCATTGCACCACATGGACCCTCTGCAACTCGACGTTTATTGTGGAGAATCAATGTGTGAGAATCAGCTGCAGATTAAACTCAGAATACGAGCAGAAAAGCAGCCCAAACGCCTGGTGGCTGGCACAATTGACAGAAATACTTACATTTCAGTGATGTGACGGGAAGCAGTCTCTGACCATTTTGAACAGTTCATCTCTCTGTTCAATATTCGCCACGAACACGGACTTCCCTGGCCACAAGGCTCCATTCAGTCTGAGAGTTTAACAAAGTTTGCATTGTCAAACTGTAAAGACTAGAAATGATCCAGCATCTCTTTGTAAACTTGTGTGTTCAATGTTCGGACTGTACTCTGCTGCAATTAAATGCGGTCCAAATGTTGTGAAACTTAAAAGGTAACTTGTTGATTGTGAGTCAGGAAGTTAGAATTTCGTGTTTGCACAATGCTGGCATGAAAACATTGCATGTCCGCTCATGTAGATTATGTGCATTTTCTGTTGTTCGAGATCTAGAATGGATGTCTTTGAGCAGGAGCCTTAAAGTTTGCACGTACACAGAAAGCACCCGAATTGAAATGTGCATCAAAAGGCCGTACAGGCAGCAGGACAATCAGCAGTTTTTTTTTTACCAAGACGACAGGCTTTTTAATTTAGGCAATCAATTTGAACCAGGCACTTAGTTTCCTGAATCAGATAAATTGAAGCCTGATGGTTCTGACAACACAGCACCAGTCCGATGTTAAAAATTATAGATATCTCACCAATTGTACAAAAAGAAGGGGGCAGTTGGACAAAGGACTCAGAGCTGGCTGCCACCTTCCAGAACTAACGGTCGTCAGCTCCCGACAGTAAAATGTCTATCCCTCACAGTTCTCTATGACTGAGGTGAAACACCATCGAAATACCAACGAGAACAGCGACACAGCTGGAGAATAATGCTGATGTAGAATCAACAGAGAAGGCAAAAAATCACCGCGGAAGACATGTAACTTGGTTACAATTTGATCGACTAAATTCTAGGATTTCTTAAAGAGGTGGGACCTGTATCTATTGGAACAGCACGCCAAACAAATCTTGTCAGGTTTCTTTAGGAATCTTTTATTAGGCATTATTTTGTAATTAGAAGGGGTTTATTCAGGTTGTTAATAGTTCAGTTAGTTTATTTACTGTTAGAGTTAGATAAACGAATTGGTACTGGGTGATACTGAGTGTCAAGGATTTATTTTGCTTGACCACAAGAATTTGATGAAAAACAGTTGACACGACTTCTCACGCTGTGTACATTGCATCACGTACATAATGCAGAGTCTGCACAATTCTGAGAGTCCAGGTATCAGTTTTCCTACATAGCAGACATTATATTGCTGTCGATGGCATGCAAGTGCAGACTGCTGAGTGTTCAAATATCAGTACATATGGTCGTGCAATGTTATAGAGTATTCCTACTTCCACATATTTCCTGTCATTGTCCCTGGTTTCCGCTAAAATGGAGTTGGATTTGGGCTGCTGAGCACGAGGTCGTCTGCTCAATCCGGTTTTATTTTCTTTACTTTTCTCTTCTCCCATAATATTTTTATCATCTTCTATTTCCTTTTATTTGACTTTCAGTGAAGAGCTCTGTGGCGATAAATGGGCCCAGCAGTGCAGACTGGTGACCGTGGCTTCTGCATTGTCGAAACAGTCTGAACGCAGATTCCTTGAGGCTGTGGTCTGGGCGTGTTCGGGCCTCGTACGACACCTGGCGGCCTCAGCCTGGGCTACATAGCCGACAGATGTCCGAAACCATCTTTGAGAAGCACCTACGGCAAGAGCAGGGGGAATGTATTCGACCTTTTGAGCCTGCTGCATAATTCATCATGACCAAGGCTCATTGCCCAAATCAACAGCCTCATCCTGATTTCTCCCCAAAATCAACAGATTTGTGAAGTATAATTTCCCCTTCATAAATCCATGTTGAATCTGTCTGATCCAGCCGCTGGTTTCTAAATGCTCATAGTGACGACAGTTTGCCAGATTCTGCACCCGTCAGCACCAGTGGTGTCTGTGTTAGTGAGATCCAGGCGAGGACTCATAGTGGCAACGGAAAGATGGCGCTGAAGAGGAGTGATATTTGTTCCAGTTGCAGTGCCAGGGCAATCCTCGTGCCTGGCCCCTAGGTGCATTGCCAATGAAAGAGCAGTAAAGTTGGAGAGTTTTTGTAATCGAAAGATATGCAGGTTAGGTGAATTGACCATGCTAAATTTCCCATATTATTCAGGGATGTGTAGAGAAGTGCATTAGTCAGGGGAAATATAGTGTAATAGGAGAATGATTTGGGACGATATACTCTTCAGAAGGTCTGTGTAGACGTTTTGGGCCTACTGGCCTGTTTCTACATTCTAGAGATTCTATGAATTCTCTGATGCTATTTACTAATTTTCTAACATTATATTCTATGTTTTGACATATGTTTCGTTTGCTTTAAGATGGCACTAGAGAGTGGCCGCAGTATAAAATACTTTTAGGAACGAGATACGAGTGACGATAAATATATCAATGGATAATTAAATCAACTTCAGACAGCATTCCCACCTCAAAATTCCTCCTGTTATTTTCAAAACAATTCCCACATCCTCACGATCATTTCATTTGAGATGACATTCCAATAGCCACATTGTGCTGTTGGTTTAAATGGTATCACCACTTCGACATATTCCAATTATTTTGGACAACATTCCTACTTACACATTTCTTTGTTATTTTTGAGATATTCCAGCTTCAAAATGTTCTCTGTTTTTTTTAGATTAGATTAGATTACTTACAGT
>NW_025192358.1:0-3684 GCF_004010195.1 Chiloscyllium plagiosum
TTCTTTCTATTTTCCTTTTACGCTAGCCATGACTGTCCCATTCATCCATGGTTGCCTCATCTTCGCTGTACAATGCATCTTTTACCTTGGGATAAATCTCTTCTGTGGAGAAAGTGAGGTCTGCAGATGCTGGAGATCAAAGTTGAAACTTTATTGCTGGAACAGCACAGCAGGTCAGGCAGCATCCAGGGAACAGGAGATTCGACGTTTCGGGCACAGGCCCTTCTTCAGGAAGGTCCTGAAGAAGGGCCTGTGCCCGAAACGTCGAATCTCCTGTTCCCTGGATGCTGCCTGACCTGCTGTGCTGTTCCAGCAATAAAGTTTCAACATAAATCTCTTCTATGACTCCAAACTTGCTCCGAGAAACTCCCGCCATTATTGTTCCACTGTCTTTCCTGCTCGGCTCCTCTTCCAGTCAATTCTACCCAGCTCCTCCCTTTTGTCTTTGAAGGTGCCTTTATTCAGCTGTAATATTAACTCCGATTCTACTTTCTCCCTCTCAAATTGAAGAGGAGGTTAAATCATATTATAATCACTGCCTCTGAAGGTTCCTTCACCTTAAGCTTCCTTATCAAGTATGCCTCACTGCACAGTTCTAAATCCTGTATTATCCGTTCTCTTGTTGCCTGCACCATAAGCTGCTCCAAAAAGCCATCTTGGAGACATTCCACAAATTCTTTTCCTTGCAAACCACTACCACTGATTTTCCCAGTACAACTGCATTTTGAAATCCCCCCACTCACTGTAACTTTGCCTTTCCTACATATCGTTTCTATCTCCTCGTCTATCATGCGCCCCAGCTCCTGTCGACCTGTACCTTTTTCCAACTACGGTTTTTCACATTTACAGTTCCTGAATTCTACCCACACATTCCACACCATCTGACTCTATTTTAAGTAATGGAACTGAGTGATGGGACTGCAAAACACTTTTGCATTGTCTCAAATTTATAGTTTAGACATGGAGTAACAATATTTCATTGTCAATTACGTTGTAATATGGCCACAGTGTATTTCTTTGGCCAAATATTCTGTCTGTATTACGGAAGAATACAAACGTCAGCGTGGGTTACCTCCGGGTGCTTCGGTTTCCTCCCACAGTCCAAAAATGTGCAGGTTCGATGAATTGGTCAAGCTAAATTGCCCATAGTGCTGATACAATTGTTTTATAATGTTTGTGAGGTTACCTTCCTGAACCATCCTCCCAGGCAATGCATGTTTGACACATATCATGCTCTGGGTTCGAAACAGATTTCACAAATCCTATGTTAGTATATTCTCTTTGACTTCAAACATATTTCCCATTGTTTTTGACCCTTTGACTAAGGGGAATAGTTGTTGTCTGTTCACTCGTCCCATACCTCTCATGCTATAATACACCTCTGTCAGGTTGATCCTCACATTTCTCTGCTCCAAAAGCAAATCTAACCTATCTTCATGGTTTGTGTTCTCCCTTGTCTTGTTACATCTTCCAAAGTGCAGCATCTCACATATTTCCCATGAGTGGAAGGACCAGTAAAACTGAAAAATGTCTCTGTTAAGAAGATGGTGATTTGGTGTCATCCTCTCAGAATGTTGTGACTTTGTACAATTCTCTTCCCAGATAGCGATGGAGGATAAGGCATTGAATATTCCTAAGGCTGAGGCAGGCAGATTCTTGACTACGAATGACGCACTAAAGTAGTCAGGGCAAAGGAGGAATGTGTGATTGAGGCCACAATCGATCAACCCCGACCTCATCACATGATGGAGCGGTTTTGATTCCTTACTCCTGATGCTAGGTTCTACTTTTCTGTTGTCTTTAGATACTGAAAAAAGATTATGACACGGTTCTCATGAACATGAAGACTTTTCCTTTCAGATTATTGGACACAGCTTTGTATATGTGACTTTTAGACAGCACTAGAAAAGCACTCAGGAAAGGTTCATGATGTTGTCGAGAGGTCAGGAGCAAAGGTCAAATGGAAGGTCTCGCTTGAAACTGCTTTAGAAATCGGATTGGGTCGAATGGTTAACTTTAATACTGCAGATTCCTGTCAGTTGTTCTTGTGAGAAACGTTTCATTTCCAAGACCAGCATTCTGTTGCCTGTGTTTAATTTCTGATCAGAATATGGTGATAAACCCCAGGGGTTCTTGTGGTGCAGGAATACTAACAGTAATGTTACAAAGAAAGAAACGGGGTTCTTAACAATTTGTTAGTGAAGGGAGAATGATATAGCTTTAAATCCTGTGTGCCTTTTGAGATTGTATTCCACACCATTTGATGCTCACAAGCTATTGAAATAGTGAGACCACATCCTCTGTTTCCAACAATTAAAGTGATAGAGTCATACAGCATACAAACCGACTCTCCAGCCCAATACAACTACATCAGCCAGAAAACACCAAATTACATTATTCCCAGTTACCTGAAGACCGACACCGGACTATTCCCTGGCATTTTGCGTTTAAATGCTGCGTTACTGTGTATCTGTGAGCTGAGCTTTTTTGTTCTTCTAATAAATGCACGAAATGATTTCACGGAAATAGATCACACAACTACAAAGACAGTGATAAACTCATCAGATCAACTAAATGCCCTCGTTGTTTAATAATTATTAGAAAATCGGATTGTCTTTTATTTCATTTGGGATTTTAATGGAGCTAGACCAGCATTAATTGCCCTTGAGAAGTTCCAGTCTAGTTGATGTTGGTCCATCCAAGTGGCTGTTGGGAGGGAGTGCCAGCTGTGCATCTCATGTGCCCGTTTAACTGGAAGTAAATATTACTGGTGATGAACAGCTAGCAGGATAACAAACTCTTTGTCAATATGAACATATGAGAAGGAATTTATTAATCTTCAGAGAAATAACTACCTTACACGAGAAGTCAATATAATAATGAAGCGAAGTCTGTTTCTATATTATTGGTGAACTTAAACTACTGGTGTCAAACAGCTGGAATAATGTTGATGCCGTGTTGGACGATTCTTACACTGAGCATGTAAATTATCCTGGATGATTTCAGAGATGGCTGGGCTGTCCTAGGTTGAGTAAGTGCTGATACTCCATGGGATGATGCTTGTTTGCAATCTCGCCACTTACTGAGCACAATTCGATGGAACAAACCAACAAGTCCAATTGGTTGCTGCTTCAGAATATATCTGATCTTTCATGTCTGCCACCACATGGAATCATGTAATCAAGACAAGGCCCATTGAGTCTGCACCATTGAATCTGTTTGTACTCTCTTGTAACCAACACGTTCCTGCTCACTGTGACCCACCCGGCTAATCATTGTGTCATCTACAACATTGTTTATCATCGTCCAACGTTGTTTATCATCCTCCAACATCCCACCCTCCCCATATCCCACATTCTTATCATCAAAATTTATGAATTTCCCAAACAAACCTTGTTTGTCTTCCTGTTCTACCGATGTCGTTGCAGAATTGGGAATTCCAGTCCCTTGTTTTTCCTGTTTTTGTGAATTTACAGCGTGAATCGTTGTGGTCTTTTGTGAGGGAGCCACAAGTAGTATTTTGGACATGGAGCTGAATTCTGCTTTTATACTCCGCCCCTCTGCATGTATTATCCATAATGCTTGGACATCATTAACCTTGGAATAGCTTTTGGCATCTTGCCCTGCAACATTTCTATTTTACGTGGGCCTGTAGTTTATTCTTTACAACATTCACTGCAATAG
>NW_025192359.1:0-3684 GCF_004010195.1 Chiloscyllium plagiosum
TTTAGATGACGGAGATCGTCTTACAAATTTGTTCCTCTATTTCCCTCTGACTATTAGGGGGTCTACAATACAATCCCAATAAGGTGATCATCCCTTTCTTATTTCTCAGTGCAACCTAGATAACTTCCCTGGGTGTATTTCCGGGAATCTCCCCTCTCAGTACAGCTGTATTGCTATCCCTTATCAAGAATGCCACTCTCCCTCCTCTCTTGCCTCCCTTTCTATCTTTCCTGTATCATTTGTATCCTGGAACATTAAGCTGCCAGTCCTGCCCATCCTTCAGCCATGTTTCTGTAATTGCTATGATATCCCAGTCCCATGTTCCTAAACATGCCTTGAGTTCATCTACCTTCCCTGTTAGGCCACTTGCATTGAAATTAATGCAGTTTAATTTATCAGTCCTAGGAGCAAGTAAGGACTGCAGATGCTGGAGATCAGAGCTGAAAATGTGTTGCTGGAAAAGCGCAGCAGGTCAGACAGCATCCAAGGAGCAGGAGAGTCGACGTTTGGGGCATGAGCCCGAAGGAGGGCTCATGCCTGAAACGTCGATTCTCCTGCTCCTTGGATGCTAAATTTATCAGTCCTACCTTGTTCTCTTCTTTGTCCCTGCCTGCCCTGACTATTTTACTCTCTTCTTTTCTCAACTGTACCAGTCTCAGATTGATTTCGTTCCCCACTATCTCCCTGTGTCCCACCCCCCACCATAATAGTTTAAATCCTCCTGAGCAGCTCTAGCAAATCTCCCTGCCAGTATGTTAGTCCCCTTCCGATTCGGGTGCAATCCATCAGTCTTGTACAGGTCACTTCTACCCCAGAAGAGATTCCAATAATCTAAAAACGTGAATCCTTCTCCCATACACCAGCTCCTCAGCCGTGCATTCATCTGTTCTTTCCTCCTATTCCTATCCTCACTAGCTTACAGTACCAGGAGTAATCCAGATAGTACCCAGCCTCGAGGACCTCCTTTTTAAATTCCTGCCTAACCCACTATATTCTCCCTTCAGAATCTCATCCTTTTCCCTTCCTATGTCATTGGCTCCAATGTGTACAATGACCTCCTTATGATCCCTCTTCCCCTTGACAACATTCTACACGCTCTCTGAGACATCCTTGATCCTGGCACCAGTGAGACAACACACCATTCTTATTTTTCGCTGCTGGCCACAGAAATGCCTGTTTGAGTCTCTGACTAGACAGTTCCCTAACACAACTTGAAACCAGACGTACCTCTCATTGCATTAGAGTCAGTCTCGATACCAGAAGCTTGGGTGTTCGTGATGGTTTCTCAGGGAATGTATCACCCCCTACAGCATACTTGTTTGAAATGGAGATAGCTACAGAAGACTCCTGCACTACCAGCCTACCTCTCTTACTTTTCCTGGAGTTAACACATCTATGAGACTGTATCTGCAACTTTTCTCCCTTCCTATAACTGCCATCTATCACATCCCCTTGTTCTTGTAAATTCCTCATTGCCACTGTCTCTCGAACCGATCCATTCGATCGAATAGAATTCGCAACCAACGCCATTTATTGCAGATATAATCCTCAGTAACACGTAAACTCTCCCTAAACTCCCACATACAACAAGAGCATATCACTCTCCTAAAGACCATTTTTGCTTCATTCAATCTACAGACCAAGATAGCACTGTCTTATTCCCCAACAAAACACTGCTCCAGGCTAACTTAATATTTATGGCTTATATTATTAAGTTTAATCAAGAGACATAGCTCAATAAAACATTGAATCAAGAGAGAACCCACTCTACTCACTACTGGCGACTTACTGCAAGGCCACACAAAAATATTCACTTATTGTTTCTGTGCTGTGACCTCTCCCAAATAGGTTCCACCAAAATTAGTTGTGAATTTCACTGTTCGTTAATTTTCCAATTCACAGTCCAATGTCCAGCAATACATTGCTGTGTCAGTTAGCACTGTGGGTTTCTTCACTCTCTCTCTCTCTCTCTTTCTCTCTCTCCCCTGCACTGACCTCACCATGTGCTGCCTTTGTCTGTATCTTTCCCTTTTAAAACTGCAGTTTTTTTTACTTTTTTTTCTCCAAAGTTCCAAAACAATGCAACAGCATATAAAACAGTAATTGCTGCCCCTGGAATTTGAGTAAATCCCCTCCAACACTTAAAATATTTCAAAAACAAAAGGAGCAGCCTGTTACAGTCAGAAACTTTTCCTGCCCTCCATCTTGGATTACCACATCACAGTGATTTCATTGCAAAAGTACTGGCAATCTGAGTTTGTGAAAGGTAAATGCGTGAGCTGTCTTTCAACGAGTGGTTTCTTGAAGACAGGAACTACATTTCCTACAATGTTTAAAAAAAAAGACACAATCTCATTGAAACAAAGCTCTGAAGGGATTTGACAGAGCACATGATGAGAGCTGGTTTCATCTGACTGGAGAATTTAGGACCGGGTGGGCAGCCTCGGAATAAGAGGTCAATATATTAGGACAGAGGAGCAGCAGAAACGTCTTCACTCAAGAACCGCGCATTATCAGAGTTGTCCATGCTCGGTTGATGAACCCATTCTAGATAGAGATCAATATGTTTTAAGCACTAAGGGAATTAAACAAGATCACAAATAAAGCAAGAGGGTGGAATGGAGGTAAAAGGTCAGCCATGACTGCACTTATATGATGGACCAGGCTCAACAGGTCACAACTATCTTTTGAATGTTTTACCTCTGACTCCATTATGTCCTAAAGCATAAAAATCAGTAAACTTTATGATCAGTGTTTCTTCAATGACTGTTTAAGCTAACTAGTTTTTTTGGTTTTACATGCATTTTTGCTCTGTAATATGTATTACATGCAAGAGATTTAAAAATGCAAACAAATGGATACTAAAATACAGAATAATACATTAAAACAAACCACTCGACTCCCTGAATATATGTGTGCATTGACTTGAGCAGCTTTCCTGAGTTCAAGCTTATTAGACATGGGGGCTTCCAGCTTGGATAATAAAATCATAAATGACATACAAAGGAAGAAAAAAAAAGTGTTTGTTCTTACCTGCCATCCCAAGTCCCGAAAACTCACATACAGTTCATGCTTTTTGCAAGCTTGTCGCTGATCACTGGTGTTGTATTCTGTCAGAAGAAATAAAGTTAAGTGCTTTACTTAATAGTCAAAGTTAAGTGCAGATGAAGGATGAGCCATTTTGTTTCTAAGGGGAAATCCATTCTCTCAGCAAACAATTGCCCCTCAAATGACCCAAGTTTTGACCTCCACAATTCTACTTGGAAATCCACTGGCCAGTAGCCATGGTGTTACAGGTCTATGCAACTGGGATTTCCAGCGTTCCACTTGATTCAATGTTTCGCCTGGTTCTATTAAGGTCACCTATTAGTTTTCTTTCAAAGCTGGATTCAGAACTTCTCGCACTGTCCCCCACAACCAAGTCTCCTGACAGTGTGGTTCATCACTGTGGTCCCATTCAGCATAATTTCCAAAATTTAACTTTTCTGAGCAATAGTATTAGAGAAGAATCTTCCACACAAAAAAAAACAACATAGCTTCATGAAACTGGCCTTCGACTTAAAAAAAAAGTAGTTTTACTTAACATGCCAAATCGCTTTTCTGTTAACCATTTATCTGAAGACTCTATGGAGTTAGCATCAGGTCTAATTTGACAAGATAATACATGGCTTGGAAAGGGTGGAC
>NW_025192360.1:0-3684 GCF_004010195.1 Chiloscyllium plagiosum
GGGATATGGGGCAAACAAAGGACAAAGGGGCTTCCTGAAGAAGGGCCTGTGCCCGAAACGTCGAATCTCCTGTTCCCTGAATGCCTGACCTGCTGTGCTGTTCCAGCAATAAAGTTTCAACTGTGGAACTGAGCAATGCATTGTTCTGGGGAGAAGGCAGCAGGTCAACACTGAGTGAAATGCTCATCTGGAGTCCTAGTACAGAGATGATGGGCCCAATGCCCTCCTTCAGCACTGTAGCAATTCTGTGAGAGATTGTTTTGATATACCACAAGCTTCAGTCACAGATGCTGCATTCACGGCGGCTCAGTGGTTAGCACTGCTGCCTCACAGGGTCCCAGGTTCAATGTGTGGAGTTTGCACATTCTCCCTGTGTCTGCGTGGGTTTCTTCCGGGTGCTCCAGTTTCCTCCTACAGTCCAAAGATGTGCAGGTCAGGTGAATTGGCCATGCTGAATTGCCCATAGTGTTAGGTGCATTAGTCAAAGGGAAATGGATCTGGGTGGGTTACTCTTCGGAAGGTTGGTGTGGACATGTTGGGCCGAAGGGCCTGTTTCCGCACTGTAGAGAATCTAATCTAATCTAACACTAGACATTTAAAAAATATTTGGATAGGTACATGGACAGGAAAGGTTGAGAGGGATATGGGGCAAACAAAGGACAAAGGGGCTTGTTCAATTTTGGGATCCTGGTTGGCATGGACAAATTGGGCCGAAGGATCTGTTTCCATGCTGAATGACTCTATGACCTATTAATGCCCATTGGTTTAATTTTTAATTTCCAGCAACCTTACTATCTTATGGCAAAAGTGACATTTTTACCCTTTCAAGTCAAATTTATCTCTCACACTCACTTGTTGACAACTTTGTGAAGCATCTGCTATCCCTCACATTGTAGTTAGTCTTTGCTTCATCACTACTTCTGTCTTGCTATCTTCTTTGTTGTGTTTATGAACAAAGCTTTGTTGTCACCCACAAATGTTTATGGACCAAGTCACAATCATCAGTTGTAACAGCAGTTCTTATCTTCGAAATGTATCGCTCTAAACCCTTCCTATTCATATACCATCCAGCATGGTAGCTCAGTGGTTAGCTATGCTGCCTCACAGCATCAGGGTCCCAGGTTTGATTCCAGCCTCGGGTGACTGTGTGGAGTTTGCTCATTCTCCCCGTATCTGTGTGGGTTTCCTCTGGGTACTCCGGTTTCCTCCCACAGTCCAAAGATGTGCAGGTCAGGTGAATTGGTCATGCTAAATTGCCCATAGTTTTAGGTGCATTAGTCAGAGGGAAATGGATCTGGGCAGGGTCGGTGTGGACTGGTTGGGCCGAAGGGCCTGTTTCCACAATGTAGGGAATCTAATCTAATCATGAAGATGGGAGGGTTTACAGGGATATGGGGCAAAAGCTGGCAAATGGGACTAGATTGGGTTGGGATATCTGGCCAGCATGGACGAATTGGACCGAAGGGTCTGTCTCTGTGCTGTACATCTCTATGACTCTGAATGTTGTGCTATTCTTCATGGGACCTTAGTCCAAAGGGCACACCTGTTTTAAATTCTTCCATTATTAACATCTCTCTTTTAAAATCCAGCTCAATCTTCATAGCTCCATATCATTTATCAAACACCATTCCCATTTTCTCCAGCAAATTCCACGGAAGTCCGATGATGTCTTTTCATGTCTGTAACCTTCTAGAATTAATTCATGCACATTAATGACAGCAATCTTACCCTTACATTAATCTTAACCTCATAATAATGTACTTAATAATGTTCACCTGAAAGAATCAAACGCTTTCCCTAACAAAACCAGTATCCCATCACCAAGTCCCCCTTTAATTGCATGTGGACAGCCCTTGACACTGATCCAGCTCCCTCAGAGCCAGCTCTCAGAGTGAACAGAACCTCTGACGTGCTTTTTTTAAAAGAAACCCAGAAAAAACAATCACAATAAGCAATAAAGAAAAAAAAGTCTACCTGAAACAAAGGGGGAGAGAAAGAAAAAAAATTCTCCTCTTCCATAGAAAACCCAACAGCAGTCATCACACACTGACTGTGTGGTCCAGACAGTTTAGAGTCAGTCCCCTCCCTGTCACAAATGGAGAGTCCTTCACCACTGATCCAGCTCCCTCAGAGCCAGCTCTCAGAGTGAACAGAACCTCTGACGTGCTTTTTTTTGATCCCAAATGCAATCAATATGCCCAATGATGTTTCTTCGGAAATTCTTCTATGAAACACGTCTAATTCTTCAGTCTTATCAGTGCTCAATTCAGCTACGTTTCAAATACGAGTCGTTACTGATATGAATGATTTTAGTCTCTGGTTACACAGATTCCATGGTCACTTGATACTTCTGGAAGATTTTCTGGAACTTTTTCCTTGAGAACAGGCACAAAGTAACTGTATAGTTTCCCTGTGATTCCTCTGTTCATTAAAATAAACTAACTTTTCCACACATTCATTCATTCAAAATTGACATTGTTTTTATTTTTCTTTCAATTATCAATAGAAGTCTTTCAGCAGATTAGTTAGTGCGCATTCTTTTGCATTTTTGGTTTTGTTATCAGTTTCGTGGTCCTCATTTGCTGAATCCTAAATCCCTCACAGCGGGTGACATGGTGGCTCAGTGGTTAATATTGCCTTTTCACAGTGTTTGGGAGCTGGGTTAGCTTTGCAACTTGGGTGAATGTCTATGTGGGGTTTGCACATTCTCCCTGTGTCTGCGTGGGTTTTCTCCGCGTACTCTAGTTCCCCGGAAAATCCAAAGATGTGCAGACCCTGCAAATTGACAATGATAAATTGCCCATAGTATTAGTTGTGCTAGTCAGGGATAAAAATAAGGTAAGCGATGGTGGGTTACTCTTCAGAGGATCGATATGGAGTTGTTGGGACTCTTATCCTTTTCCATATTGCAGGATACCTGGTATTTTTCGAATTCACTTCCTCTGATTTTACGGAACTTTCAAATTCTTTTGTTTACCATCTTCCAGAATTCTCTCCTTTTTGTTTGTTGCTGCTTGGAAGGATAATTATATATTGTATACCTGGCAGTGTTTCTATAAATAACAGACATTGCCTGATTTCCATTAAATCTTTTTCATGTAATTTTTCAATTCACACAATTCCCAAGTCACCTAGCCGTATATATTTCCTTAGCTTGCATGACTCAGTGTTTTTTTATTGCATTTCAGGAGGAGGAAGAGCAGGAGCGTCGAACTGGTGGCTGATGTGAAGGTAAATCAATGATTTAAAATCTTACTTTTAGAAACGGTGCTCTCTATTTTTGTTTCATCAGCAGGAAGAGCAAGACCATCGACCGGGAGCTGACGGGAAGATGAATCACTGATTTAAAACTTACTTCATGAATAGGCGGAGCTCACACTGAGGTTAGAAACAAGAAAAGAGAAGTCACCATGCTGGGAGTTTTCTATAGGCCTCCGAATAGCCCCAGAGATGTAGAGGAAAGGACAGCAAAGATGATTCTCGATAGGAGTGAGAGAGGCAGGGTAGTTGCCAGAGGGAACTTCAACTATCCATAATTGACTGGGATCACCACATTACGAGTACTATAGATGGGTCGGTTTTTGTCTCGTGTGTGCAGGAGGGCTTCCTGACACAATATGTCGACAACCCTACAAGGGGCTAAGCCACTTTGGATTTAGTACTGGGTAACGAGCCTGGCCAGGT
>NW_025192361.1:0-1880 GCF_004010195.1 Chiloscyllium plagiosum
CTCTTAACCTGGGTAGTGGGACTTATATCCAGATCTTTCCCACTCTCTCTCTCACTCTCTCTCTGTCCCTGGGCAGTGGGGTTTATATCCAGACCATTCCCACACTCTCTGTCTCTCTGTCCCTGAGCTGTGGGGTTTATATCCAGACCTTTCCCACTCTCTCTCTCTCTTTTCCTGGGTAGTGGGACTTATATCCAGACCTTTCCCACTCTCTCTCTCACTCTCTCTCTGTCCCTGGGCAGTGGGGTTTATTTCCAGACCTTTCCCACTCTCTCTCTCTCTCTCCCCCTCTCTCTCTGTCTCTATGAGGTGGGGTTTATATCCAGACATTTACCTCTCTCTCTCTCTCTATCCCTGTCTCTCTCTCTGTCCCCATGCAGTGGGGCTTATATCCAGACCTTTCCCTCTCTCTCTCTCTCTCTTTCTCTGTCCCTGTGCAGTGGGGTTTATATCCAGACCTTTCTCTCTCTCTCTTTCTCTCTGTCCCTGTGCAGTGGGATTTATATCCAGACCTTTCCCACTCTCTCTCTCTCTGTCCCTGTGCAGTGGGGCTTCTATCCAGACCTTTCCCCTCTCCCTATCCCTATCCTTCTCTTTCTCTCTGTCCCTGTGCAGTGGGGTTTATATCCAGATCTTTCCCACTCTCTCTCTGTCCCTGTGCAGTGGAGTTTATATCCAGACCTTTCCCTCTCTCTCTCTATCCCTGTGCAGTGGGGTTTATATCCAGATCGTTACCACTCTCTCTGTGTCTCTGTCCCAGTGCAGAGGGGTTTACATCCAGATCTTTCCCACTCTCTCTGTGTCTCTGTCCCTGTGCAGTGGGGTTTATATCCAGACCATTCCCACTCTCACTCTGTCCCTGTGCAGTGGGATTTATATCCAGATCATTCCTACTCTCTCTCTCTCTCTGTCTGTCCCTGTGCTGGGGGGTTTATATCCAGATCTTTCCCACTCTCTCTCTCTATCCCTGTGCAGTGGGATTTATATCCAGATCTTTCCCCACACCCTCTCCCTCTCTCTCTCTGTCTCTCTGTCCCTGTGCAGTGGGATTTATATCCAGATCTTTCCCCTCACCCTCTCACTGTCTGTCTGTCTCTCTCACTCTCTGTCCCTGTGCAGTGGGGTTTATATCCAGACCATTCCCTCTCTCTCTCTCTCTCTGTCCCTGTGCAGTGGGGTTTATATCCAGATCTGCAGTGGGGTTTATACCCAGACCTTTCCCACTCTCTCCCCCTCTCTGTCCCTGGGCAGTGGGGTTTATACCCAGACCTTTCCCACTCTCTCTCTCTCTCTCTCTCTGTCCCTGTGCAGTGGGGTTATATCCAGATCTTTCTCTCTCTCTCACTGTCCCTGCGCGGTGGGGTTTATATCCAGATCTTTCCCACTCTCTCTCTCTCTCTGTCCCTGTGCAGTGGGGTTTATATCCAGACCTTTCCCACACTCTCTCTCTTTCTCTCTCTGTCCCTGTGGAGGGGGGTTTATTTCCAGACCTTTCCCACTCTCTCACTCTCTCCCTCTCTCTCTCAGTCTCTGTGAAGTGGGGTTTATATCCAGACATTTACCACTCTCTCTGTCTCTCTGTGCCTGTGCAGTGGGGTTTATATCCAGACCTTTCCCTCTCTCTCTCTGTCCCTGCGCAGTGGGATTTATATCCAGACCTTTCCCTCTCTCTCTCTCTCTCTGTCCCTGTACAGTGGGATTTATATCCAGACCTTTCCCTCTCTCTCTCTCTCTCTGTCCCTGTGCAGTGGGATTTATATCCAGACCTTTCCCTCTCTCTCTCTGTCCCTGCGCAGTGGGATTTATATCCAGACCTTTCCCTCTCTCTCTCTGTCCCTGCGCAGTGGGATTTATATCCAGACCTTTCCCTCTCTCTCTCT
>NW_025192361.1:2231-3684 GCF_004010195.1 Chiloscyllium plagiosum
CAGGTGAATTGGCCATGCTAAATTGCCCGTAGTGTTAGGTAAGGGGTAAATGTAGGGGTATGGGTGGGTTTCGCTTCGGCGGGTCGGTGTGGACTAGTTGGGCCGAAGGGCCTGTTTCCACACTGTAATGTAATCTAATCTAAAATCTAAAAAACCTTTCCCCCTCTCTCTCTCTCTGTCCCTGTGCTGTGGGGTTTATATCCAGACCATTCCCTCTCTCTCTCTCTGTCCCTGGGCAGTGGGATTAATATCCAGATCTTTCCCACTCTCTCTGTCCCTGTGCAGTGGGGCTTATATCCAGACCTTTCCCTCTCTCTCTCTCTCTCTCTCTCTGTCCCTGTGCAGTGGGGTTTATATCCAGACCTTTCCCTCTCTGTCTCTCTCTCTGTCCCGGTGCAGTGGGGCTTATATCCAGATCTTTCCTTCTCTCTCTGTGTCTCTGTCCCTGTGCAGTGGGGTTTAAATCCACATCTTTCTTTCTCTCTCTGTGTCTCTGTCCCTGTGCAGTGAGGTTTATATCCAGATCTTTCCCACAGTCTCGGTCTCTCTGTCCCTGTGCAGTGGGGTTTATATCCAGATCTTTCCCACCCTCTGTGTGTCTCTGTCCCTGTGCAGTGGGGTTTATATCCAGATCTTTCCCACTCTCTCTGTGTCTCTGTCCCTGTGCCGGGGGGTTTATATTCTGATCTTTCCCACTCTCTCTGTGTCTCTGTCCCTGTGCCGGGGGGTTTATATTCTGATCTTTCCCACCCTCTGTGTGTCTCTGTCCCTATGCAGTGGGGTTTATATCCAGATCTTTCCCACCCTCTGTGTGTCTCTGTCCCTATGCAGGGGGGTTTATATCCACATCTTTCCTACTCTCTCTGTGTCTCTGTCCCTGTGTAGGGGGGTTTATATCCAGATCTTTCCCACCCTCTGTGTGTCTCTGTCCCTATGCAGTGGGGTTTATTTCCAGACCTTTCCCACTCTCTCTCTATCTCTCTCTATATCTGTCCCTGTGGAGTGGGGTTTATTTCCAGACCTTTCCCACTCTCTCTCTCTCTCTCTCTCTCCCCCTCTCTCTCTCTGTCTCTGTGAAGTGGGGTTTATATCCAGACATTTACCACTCTCTCTCTCTCTATCCCTGTCTCTCTCTCTGTCCCCATGCAGTGGGGCTTATATCCAGATATCTCCCACTGTCTCTGTCTCTCTGTCCCTGTGCAGTGGGGTTTATATCCAGACCTTTCCCTCTCTCTCTCTCTCTCTGTCCCTGCGCAGTGGGATTTATATCCAGACCTTTCCCTCACTCTCTCTCTCTCTCTGTCCCTGTGCAGTGGGATTTATATCCAGACCTTTCCCACTCTCTCTCTCTGTCCCTGCGCAGTGGGGCTTCTATCCAGACCTTTCCCCTCTCCCTGTCCCTGTCCTTCTCTCTCTCTCTGTCCCTGTGCTGTGGGGTTTATATCCAGACCTT
>NW_025192362.1:0-930 GCF_004010195.1 Chiloscyllium plagiosum
CGGGAATTCTGACAATTGGGAATATTTTAAATGCGAGATAAATTGAGCGATCACCACCAGCATGTTCCTGTTAGTGTGCAGCTCAATGCTGACAGCTTTCGGAAACACTGGCTGTCTACTGAAACTCTGGTCAAGGAAAAGGGGGCAAATGTCATATATAGCCAGCTGGATCAAGGGAATCCCTGAGGATCATAGGGGCTGTAGGAATACTCTTTGGATGGAAATCAGGAATGCAGAAAGGGGACATGAAATAACTTTGGCAGATAAAGTTAAGGAGAACCCAAAGATATTCTACAAGTGTATTAAGAGCTAAATAAGAGCTAGGGACAAAACCGATATCCTTAATGATCAACAAATCCAACGATGAGTGAAACTATAAGATCCGAAACAAATATTTCACTTTAGAGCTGACTGTGGATAAGGCCTGGGGCGCTCAGGGAAATAAACAGTGTTTGGCCAGAACACTATTGGAATATTGTGTATAATTTAGGTCTCAATGTCATCAGAAGGATGTTTTGGAACTTGAAAAGGTTCAGAAGAAACGAATAAGGATGTTGCCAGGATTGGCAGATTTCCACTACAGGGAAAAGCTGAATAGACTGGGATTATTTTCACTTTAACATGGGATGCTGAGGAGTTATCGTATAAAGGTTTCTTAAAGTCATGATGAGCATGGGGTCAATAGATAAGGAGTTTTCTCTGGTCGTGGGTCGGGGGGGGGGGGGGGGTGTCCAAACCGACAAGACATTGCTTTAAGGTGAGAGGAAAAGATTTAGTAGGGACCAAAGGGACAGCTGTTTCCTGCAGAGGTTGGTATATGTATGATATAAACTGCCAGAAGAAATGGTGGAGGCTGACAGAAGTATATTTAGCAGGCATCTGGATGTGTATATAAATAGCAGGATTTTAGAGGGATATTGGCAAAGTTCT
>NW_025192362.1:961-3684 GCF_004010195.1 Chiloscyllium plagiosum
TGCTGTACATCTCAATGACTCCATGTCTTGAAATGAGTCCACATTATAGAAGAGGCGGTGTTGGAAGTTTTAAAACATAGAGGTAGATAAATCCCCAGGACCTGATCAAGTGTATCTCAGAAAATTGTGGGAAGCTGGGGAAGAAATTGTAGGGGCCTGAGCAGTGATATTTGTGGCATTCTGATGGAAGTTTTCTGAGATTACAAAGGGATCTTGATGAAATGCATGAATGGCTGAAAAACTGCAGATGGAGTTCAATTCGGGTAAATGCGAGGTAATACATTTAGGTTACAACAAACAAGGGTCAAGCTTCCACAATTAATGGTAGGGTCTTCAGTAGTGTTGTGCGCCTTGGGGTTCAGATATGTAGTTCTTTGAAGTTTGCCACAAGGAGAGACAGGATGGTTATAAATGGTACTTGCCTTCATTGCTCAGTCATTCGAGTTTAGGAGTTTGGGAAGTCGTGTGTAGATTGTACAGGACATTGGTAAGGCCTGTTCTGGAATACTCTGCCCAGTTATAGGAAGGATATTAAGCTGGAGAGGGTTCAGATCACATTTACCGGGATGGTGATGGGTATAGAAGGTTTCAGTTATAAAGGAAGGTTGTATAGTCTGGGACATTTTTCACTTGAGCCTGGAGGTTGAGAGGTGAGCGTATAGAAGTCTATAAAATAATGAGGGGTATATATAGAGTTAATGTGACTTGTCTTTTTTCCCAACAGCAGGTCATTTTAGAACTAGGGGCTACATTTCTTAAGGTTAGAAGGGAGAGATTTAAAATCAGAAAACATAAGGTGCAAACTGTTACAGAGTGTGTTTTGTGTGTGGAATGAAATTCCCAAGGAAGGGGTACAACTACAAAGCTTGAAATATTAGTACAGGAATAGTAAAGGTTTGAAGGGATGTGATCCAGGAACAGGCAGGAGGGACGAGGTTAGTTTAAGATTATGGTCTGCATCAACCGAACAGTTAGTTTCCGTGCTGTATGACTGTCTGACTATGAAAATAATGTTGTGGCCTTATTTAAGAAAGCCTGCAAGAGGAAGCCAAGGAACTGCAGACTGAGGAGGCAGAAATCAAGGATGAGTAAGTTGTTGGAGATCATGCTGAGACGTAGGATTTACATGCATTTGGAAAGACAGGACTGATTACAGACAGTTAGAGTGGTTTTGTGCGCGGGAAAACATGTCTCACAAACTTGACTGAGTTTGTTGAAGACGTGACTAAGAAGATAGATGAAGGCAAAGTAATAGATGTTGTTTCTGGGTTCAGCAAGGCCTTTGACAGGGTTGAGCAGGGTACACTGGTTAGTAAGGTTAGATTACATGGGATCAGGGAGAGCGAGCCAACTGGATACACAATGGGTTTGATAGGAGGAGGTAGAGGGTTGTTGTTCAGACTGGAGGACTCTGACCAGAAGTATGCTGTAAGGATTGGTGTTGGGGCCACTGATGTGCATCATTAATACAGAGGATCTGGGTAAAAATATTGGAGTCACTGTTAGTATGTTCGCGGATACCAAAATTAGTGGAAGAGCGGGCAGGGAATATAGTTATCGAAGGGGATGTTAATCAACTGGGCCAGTGGCCAAGGAATGAAAGATGGAATTTAATTCAGGTGTTGGATTTGGTTAAGACAAACCATTCCTGGCTTGTGCTGCCTCATCTCTCTGGAGTGGAGAATTCTGTTGGCTCAGGATTTGGAATATAGTTATCGAAGGGGATGTTAATCAACTGGGCCAGTGGCCAACGAATGAAAGAAGTTTCTTACTCAATGTGTGCAAATCGATTGGAAATATGTACGTTATCGGATTTACATCACAACTATTTCTTAAAATCTCACATTGATTTATGAGAGAGGTTTAACACTCCACTATGTAGTGACAACGATCAATCCTGCAAAACAGTTTGCTTTCTGACCAATCCTGAACCGTTCACTCCCGAGAATGCTTTGGCCCCGCTCCTCACTCACTCTGGTTGGAGGACCAAGCCATTCCCTTCCACCCATTTGCAAAGTTGATTCGGGCGTGACTGAACAGCTAAGCACCAGAAACATGAAGGGACAAGGGAAGTTAGAGTCGATGTCTTGTGATGCGGTGAAAATATCCCGAATCTTGGACTGGGAGGCTGGGTTCAATTCACAGCGAGTGCAGGTGTGTCTAATAACATCTTTGAACAGATTCATTCGGAAAAACATGGGAAGTCAGGAATAGAGTAAAAACAATTGAAAATGCATACACTGTGGTGGGGTGCTCAATGCTCAGATTATTTTAGTCTTTACCAAGTGTTTCAGGGCCCCAGTGGGTCCCAGTACAGACTATTCCACTCCACCTAGTGCACAGCCAGATACCACGACTGTCGGGCAAAGTGTTGTGGTGGGATACAGAGGTGCTTTTCTGCAACTCCCTCGGTTTTGGAGGTGAAGATAGGTGAGAAGAAGCAGGGTTTTTTCTATGGAGTTACCTGTTCCCCTCCTGTTGTAGCAAATCGTTATTGCCCTGACTCGACCTCATACATTTTTGGTAGAGATCAGTGACATTTCGTAAGCCAACATACAAGATCTGTCACTCTGTTTAAGACAGCGGAAATCTCTTGTTGCACAATAGTCATAGAACAATACAGCGCAGAATAGGCCCTTCAGTCCTTGATGTCGCGCCGACCTGTGAGCTGTTCTCAGCTCGTTCCCCTGCACTATCCCAAAATCACCCATGTCCTTATCTAA
>NW_025192363.1:0-3685 GCF_004010195.1 Chiloscyllium plagiosum
TCCATTTGTCTCTGATTTATAGCATCTGCAGTTTCCTCTGTTTTTATTTAACATTTTGAGCCCAGAGTGACCCTTCTTAGATTATTAAAAATGGTTGTTTTTAATTGTTAATGCATTTGCATCACCACACGTGCCTCTTAAATTTATGTGAAGACACTGTCTGAAGTATATCTATAAGCAGCAAAGTGGTTAGCACTGCTGCCTCACAGCACCAGGGAACTGGCTTCGATTCTACTCTCGGGGAACTGTCTGTGTGGAGTTTGCATGTTCTCCCTGTGTCAGTGTGGGTTTCCTCTGGGTGCTCCATTTTCCTCTCAGTGTCCAAAGATGAGCATGTTAGGTGGATTGGTCGTGGGAAATTGCCCTGCAGTTTGCAGGGATGTGCAGGTGAGATGGATTAGCCATGGGAAATATAGGGTGGGGGGATGGGTCTGGGTAGGTTGTGTTTTGGAGGGTCAGCATGGGCTGAATGGCCTGTTTTCATACTGTGCGGATACTATGATAAGCATTTTTAAATATTAAAGACTTTGCACATACACTGGCAAAACTCCCCATGTTGTGAAGTCTGATATGTGCTAGAAACCATCCCACACAAAGGTCATTGAAACTCTCTGACTCTAACAGCAATGGTTGAATGCAAATAAAACTCTATTTGCAAATATTTGTTTGTGTTGGCCCTGCATTGTTTGCAATGAGCTGCCTCATTTACATTTTCACTCTTTCCCCTGAACAGGGAGTGAAAGAATATCACCTGAAACCTGGTGTGGTTTCCCCTCCACATTAACAGGCTCTGAAACCTGAACATTACTGACATCAACTGCAGTTTTAAACAGTGGCTTGAGTGGGAAGTGGGAGTGTGTTTGCAGAGAGATTAACCCAGTGACAAAAGGCACTGGGGTCTGGAAGAGAACCAGACCTGGCAGTTTGGCATTTCTTATATTGTGGACACTTTGTCTGTGGGGTCAGGGATCAGGGGGTGCAGGAGTTCCTTGATTGTGAATCCCTAATGTCTGTCTGGCCACTGTCTACTGTGTGTCTGGCTACTGCCTGCTGTCATAGAGTCATGGAGAGTCACAGGGAAATAGACCCTCCGGTCCAACTCACTCCCCTCCTCTCGGTCTATGTTCACTCTCCCCGCGCTGGGCTCACTCTCCCCTCGCACTGACCTCACTCTGTTACATCACAGGGGAAACCCTCCTGCTTAATTTAAACAGAGAAAAGGTTTATTCCAAAAATTCAAGAGGCCAAGAACTATTTCAAGTAAACTTTTTCACAGATTACTCCACGGGATAAATCTTATCTGTGTTGCTGATTTAAAATTAACAAAGGGGCTTTACCGTGTTGTAGCACTCTCCCGTATTGGGCTCGCTCACCCCTCACACTGGCCTCACTCTCCCCGCGCTGGGCTCACTCTCCCTGCACTGGGATCATTCTCCCTGCACTGGGATCATTCTCCCCCCACACTGGCCTCACTGTCCCTGCACTGGGCTCACTCTCCTCACACTGGCCTCACTCTCCTCACACTGGGCTCACTCTCCCCCCACACTGGCCTCACTCTCCCCACACTGGGCTCACACTCCCCCCACACTGGGCTCACTCTCCCTACACTGGGCTCACTCCCACCCCACACTGGACTCATTATCCCTGCACTGGGCTCACTCTCCCTGCACTGGCCTCACTCTCCACACACTGGCCTCAATCTCCCCCCCACACTGGGCTCACTGTCCCTGCACTGGGCTCACACTCCTCACACTGGGCTCACTCTCCCTGTACTGGCCTCACTCTCCCCACATTGGCCTCACTCTCCCTCGCACTGGGCTCACTCTCCTCACACTAGCCTCTCTCTCCCTATGCTGGATTCACTCTCCCTGCACTGGGTTTACTCTCGCTGTGCTGGGCTCACTCACCACCCTCCCCAACCCCTCCTCATGAGTCTCATTGCCGCTGATACTGGAAGGAGCTGACTCTGTTGCTGCCGCTATCGCACATGCTCAGGAGGCCGGGCCCACTCTCAGCCTGCCAAAGATGTCGAGAAAGGCCTTTAAAGAGAAATAGAAAGAAAAGAGAAAAAGAGAAAAGGAGGAAAAAACAAAAGTAGGAAGAGAAAAAGAGAAATAAAGAAAGTAGGAGGAAGAGGACAAACCCTGGATCAGGAGCTCGGACACAGTGCTGCTACTCTGCCGCCATCTTGGCCACAACACTCATCCATCCAAACCGTCCATGTTAACATTGACCATGACCCTGCTTCTGTAAACCAGGGTCCCAAACACTTTCCCACCAGGGCCCCATGCCAAAGGTGGAAATATGTAGTGAGGGTGATGAGGTGGGGGAGGGGTGTTGGACATATTAGTGTGGGATTTTGGGAAGTATAGCTTGCTCTAAACCTCTAAACCCTTCCTATTCATATACCCACCCAGATGCCTTTTAAATGTTGTAATTGTACCAGCCTCCACCAGTTCCTCTGGATGCTCATGCCATACACACACCACTCTCTGCGGGAAAAAGTTACCCGATATGTCCCTTTTAAGTCTTTCCCCTCTCACCTTAAAGTCATATCGTCTAATTTAGGACTCTCCCATTAAAGGGAAAAGACCTTGACCATTTACCTTATCAATGTTCCTCATGATATTATAAACCTCCATAAGGTCACCTTTCAGCATCCATAACCCCCAGGAAATAACACCCCAGTCTATTCAGCATCTCACTATAACTCAAACCCTCCCAGTCCAGGCAACGGCACATTCGCCTGTTTAACAACATCCTTCCTATAACAGTGAGACCAGAATTGTACACAGTATTCTAAAAGTGGCCTCACCAATGACCTGTACAGCAGCAACATGACATCCCAACTCCTCCATTCAATGTTCTGACCAGCTTTACCAGTGACACTCCCCTCACCAGTTTTACTGAGGAGTGTCTCCTTAGCAGTTTTACTGGGTCATGGCCCCTCGTCACTTTTAACTGGGAAGTGTTCCCTTCCCAGCTTTATTAAGGAGTATCCCCCACCAGTTTTACTGGGACGTATTCCCTTCCCAGTTTTACTGGGGAGTGTCCCCTCACCACTTTTACTGGGGAATGTAGAACCAGTCAGGGACACTCATTCTATTCCCCATGTGGCCTCATCCTAATCCACGTCACCACGGAAACAATCGATCTGTACTTCTGTTTCTTTCCTTTACATTTTAATCACTTGCATTCTACCGCCTCAAAACCTGCAGTGATCTGACAGAATAGATGCCTGTCCTGATTCTAACTGGGATGGTCACAGTTACAGGAGGAGCAACATTTACCCCCTGGAGCTTGCTCTGCCATTGAAAGGAAACAATACTCATTTGTGACTGACCTCCCTGGAGAGAGTTTGACCTTTCCCAGGAATATCACTGGCTCATGAATATCTGTCACTCTCAGTTTAAGATTAAGAATTGATCGTTATTATTTGCAGTGACCAGAAGAGGGTTGCAAACTCCTCCCAGACCAGTTACAGATTTGTTTCCTGATGTCACTCCTGAAAGACCAAGCCCCACATTTTGGACGACCAGGCACCAACACCCCAGAGCACGTTCCATGGGCACCAGCCACATGTAGCCCATGTCTGTAAACACTGGCATCTGACATGTGCCAGCCTCTAAGGACCTTCATGGTATATCTCCATTTATTAAGGGGATGTCCACAGAGTGTGCCCTGA
>NW_025192364.1:0-3685 GCF_004010195.1 Chiloscyllium plagiosum
CATTACTCTACATTTCCCCCTGAAAAATGCACCCAACCTACACATCCCTGAACACTATGGGCAATTTAGCATGACCAATTCACCTAACCAGCACATCTTTGGAATGTGGGAGGAAACCAGAGCACCAGAGGAAACCCACACAGGCATGCTGAAGCTGGAATCAAACCTGGGTCCCTGGCACTGTGAGGCAGTAGTGCTAACCACTGTGCCACCCAAGGCTGGTAATTGAAAACATCCACTTTTTAAACTGATTGTTGACTAATTTCTAATGTTGTAATTAAAGATTGTGGAATCATTGACTGAGATAGCACAGGAGGAAACTATTTATCCTATCTTGCTTTTGTAGACCTGCTCAATCTCCTTGATCTTCCCAGATCTCTTCAACTATTCAGGCAATTCACAATTTATCATTTCCCATTTAGAGTAATGACCCCACCCACCCAACCCCAAAAGCTACATAAACTACAATACATCGTCTCAAACAAGTTTATAACATTTGAAATCTACTTGTGTTTTTGCACTAGTCCCTCTTGTGGCAAGGACTTGTGCATGTTGAAGCTTGAAGTTTAGGTAGTATTGAAACTGTTGTGATAGTGAATGTATGTAAGGTTAGGCAAATATGGTAAGTGATGACATCAGTTGGACTTAATGCGAAGTGATAATTTTGTATTCAAACTCCAGTTTGATTAGCTACTATACTTTAAAATTAGTAGGAGAGTCAATCTGCTCAAGATCTGACTATACTAATACGCTCAAAAGAATAGTAATGTATTTAGTTACCCTGTGAATAAATCTGTTCCTTGTTCTTAGCAGAAATGCAGTCTCATTCTTATGACCAGTGTTAGCACAATAGCTCCAGGAATAATGGAGAATGGGAAAGAGTGGACAGTGTGACAGGTGTAGCATAACAGTTTTCAAAGAGTCAGAGATGTACAGCATGGAAACAGACCCTTCGGTCCAACCCGTCCATGCTGACCAGATATCCCAACCCAATCTAGTCCACCTGCCAGCACCCAGCCCTATCCCTCCAAACCCTTCCTATTCATATACCCATCCAACTGCCTCTTAAATGTTGCAATTGTACCAGCCTCCACCACTTCCTCTGGCAGCTCATTCCATACACTTACCGCCCTCTGCGTGAAAACGTTGCCCCTTCGGTCTCTTATATATCTTTCCCCTCTCACCCTAAACCTATGCCCTCTAGTTCTGGACTCCCCCACCCCAGGGAAAAGATTTTGCCTATTTACCCTATCCATGCCCCTCATAATTTTGTAAACCGCTATAAGGTCACCTCTCAGCCTCCGATGTCCAGGGAAAACAGCCTCAGCCTGTTCAGCCTCTCCCTATAGCTCAAATCTTTGAACCCTGGCAACATCCTTGTAAATCTTTTCTGAACCCTTTATTGTACTTCTATTTCTGAATCCCATTGTTTTGTGCTCTAGTTTAGAGACTTTTGGATTTATTCAAGGCTAATACTGCTAATGTGATGCTGAGTTAATGATAAGTGATAAGAAGACACCTCAGGAAGGTTGTGAAGGGTTTACCAAAGAAGCTTTATGAAAATTGTGGCTTTAAACAGGGAACTGAAATGACATCTGAGGCAGTTAAAAATACACAATGTAAGAAAGAGATGGTGAGATTAAGAGTGGCACTAACCAAACAGTAGTGGCTTGGATATGAAGGACTGAATGGTCTCCATTTGTGATACTCTAGTTGCCATTATTTGGATAAAATGTGATGTCCAGTCTTCTTCTTCAGGTAAAAAGTACCACAGTATAATTTCAAGTAAGAGCCAGGGAATTATGTTGAATATCTTATTGAATATCAATTCCAAAGAAGAGTCATTCGATTCAAAGTGTTATCTGTTTCTTGACAGGTGCTGTGGGATCTCCTAAGTTTCTGCAGCATTTTCTGTAATTGTTTTAAATAAAGAACAAATCGTATGAGATAGTTCAACTAAAAGCAAAATGTTGCAAATACTGAAAATCTGTAATGAAGGCAGGAAATGCTGCAGAAACTCAGCAGATCTGGCAGCATCTGTGGAAAGAGAATCCGAGTTAACATTTTGAGTCCAATGAAGGGACCTAATTGGCAACTTTTTCACAGAGGGCGGTGCGTGTATGGAATGAACTGCCAGAGGAAGTGGTAGAGGCTGGTACAATTGCAGAATTTAAAAGACATCTGGATGCACATATGATTAGGAAGGGTTTAGAGGGATATGAGCCAAGTGCTGGCAAATGGCCTAGATTAGTTTAGGATATCTGGTCAGCATGTACGAGTTGGACCGAAGGGTCTGTTTCTGTGCTTTACATCTCTAGGACTCTTCTTCGGAACACCTTTCAAGCAGGTGCACTACAGTGCTTTATTCAGCCCCCAACAGAAAAGTGGATTGTCCAGCCATTATCACTTTGCTGTTTGTGGGATCCTGCTGAGTCATTTTTTTCCCATTGCATGATGATAGCAGGTATACTTAAAAATAGTATCGTTTGGCATAAGATGTCTTTGGAAAGTCCTGTGCTTGTGAATGCTACTAGAGGAAGGATATGGTTGCACTCGAGGAGGTGAAGATATCCACAGGATGTTTCCTAGTATTGAGCTTTTTGTTGATGAAGTGAGGCAGGATAAGTTTGGGTTGTTTCCTTTGGAGCAGATGGAATGGAAAACATTGGCGGGATAGGGGTGTGTATCCCAATTGAGCTGTATGGACAAGGTGAGTAGAAAGCAGCTGTCCCCCTGAGTCAAAAGGTCAAGACAAGGGCCACACTCAGCTGTGTGACAGTTTGATCTTTTACTATCAATGCTGTGTGCTATGATCCTGTGCCACTAATGACATGATGAAGGAGCAGCGCTCCGAAAGCTTGTACTTCTGAATAAACCTATTCGACTATCACCTGGTTTTGTGATTTTTAACTTTATCCACACATTTAAAGTGAAGGACAGGTTTAGATTGGATTTGAGTAAAAACACTTTCATACTCCCCCTTGGAGTGGGGAGGGGGGAACCTCACAACTTTTAAAAAATAGTTCTTGGATGAGCACTTGAAATTTCAAAACATTCAAGTTATGTGTGTATTAATGAAGTTTTGGCAGTACAGATTCGATGGACTGAACAACCTTTTTTTTACACTATGATTCCATAGTGGAAGCACAGGGGAAGGCACTTTGAATGAATGAGGTTTGTTGGTGGGGGGAGGGGAAAGAGCGAGGTGAACGCCTCATTGTCACGTGACTGTGGCCGCGCCACCACAAGCCTTCATGACGAGGGCTTGCTCGCGTCAGAGCCGCGACCAAATATGGAATGACCACATGATAAAGACAACACTGATAGACAGTGAGGATAACCAATCAAAGAATGAGAGGGACAAACCGTCTACCGTCAGTCGCAGCAGCTGGCCAATTGGTGACGGGACAGGAGGCGGGGCTCGTGGTTCTCCCCTCCCCTCCCCGAGAGCTGTGAAGTTGGTGACGGGAGTGTGAGGGACGGGGGAGGGAGAGACTCGGGAGGCTTCATACATTCGCAATTATTTATTTATTTATTTGTTTGTTTATTTATTTATTGATTGGTTTTGTTTTGTTTGGGATGAATGCAGGAGCTCTCGCTCACTTTGACACCAAGGAGCATGTTTTGAAGCTGGGCGGTAGTTTTGACAGGCAGCCCCAGTGCGGCTTTCACACCGTCCGCTGTG
>NW_025192365.1:0-1531 GCF_004010195.1 Chiloscyllium plagiosum
TAATGTACATGTGTAACAGACTTGAAAGTTAAATAAACACTTCCTGCCCCTCTGTCACAGGCTCGAGAGGCTGAATGGTCCTCTGTAATAGACTGGAAAGGCTGAATGTCTTCCTCCTCTCCTTATGTAACAGATCAGAGACATTAAATGACACAGCAACCCGTGGATTACGAGCAGCCGTTAAAGTGTATCTGATGGAGGTCCATTCCTTCTCAGTTACAGAAACACAAACAACACAATGTTCTCCAGGTGCCTTCTCAGTAACACTTCATACAGCTGCAGCGACGCATGTCTTTGGTTTGAATGATTCTGTTGGCAAAATGTACCAATATTCTAGATTTCCACCTTTTCAAGTAGCAACAGGCTAATATGGGCTGAATGGCCTTCTGTTATCCCTCTGTAAGAGGCCCATAGGTACAGAATTGCTTCGGCCTGTTGCTGAGCAGCAATCTCAATGCTCTGTCTCAAGGTTATGAAAGGATTTGGTTGCAGGGCACTTAAAACCAGGAGTCGCCTCACACTGGTCAATAATATCATACTTTGTGTTAAGGTATCTAGAAACTTGTCCACTCGATTTTTTTTTTTATCCAGGCGATCTGTTGTTTTATAACTGCCTCCTTTCATAATCAGAATCACATATATAGACCCCTGCAGTGTTCTATTAATACTCTCATATACAAGTTACAAAAAGATTATAAAGATTTATAGTCTATCCCTCAGCAACCCTCACCCATTCCATCCAAACCCAGTAAATGTTCTATACTGATATGAAAAGTGATGTGTGGAACTGGTTAACTGAGCTGTTTGTTCAGTCATGATTTGGAGATGCCAGTGTTGGACTGGGTGTGTACAAAGTTAAAAATCACACAACAACACGTCACCGTCCAACAGGTTTACTTGAAAGCACACGAGCTTTCGGAGCGACGCTCCTTCATCAGGTGATAGTGGAGGACACAATTCTAAGGCTCAAAATTTATAGCAAAAATTTACAGTGTGATGTAACTGAAATTATACATTGAAAATTACCTTGATTGTCTGTTCAGTCTTTCATCCGTTCGAATACCATGATCGTTTCTCTTATTTCTTCTGTAAATCACAAAAGCCTTTTTTTGAAAAAAGTTGCATTTTCAGGTTAACTGTAACATTGACTGTTACCTAGACAATATGTTGAAAGTGTTAGCCCCCTGTGTTCTCTTGTCTGTGCCATGATGTCTAGATTGATTCTAATCTGAAACGTGAGAATACAGTTTTACATGAATTCCTGCAGTTTTTGAGCTCAGAGTTTTACATGAATTCATGCAATTTTTGAGCAAAGTACAATGTAACTCTGCAAGTACAAATACACCCCACAAAACATATGTGTGCATGAAGGTTCGTCTGTTTGTGTTTTTGTGTATGTGTGTTTTTCTGGGTTGAGGGTCGTGAGTGTGAGAGGGAGTGTATATGTGTGTGGAGTGAGGTAGAGTCTCTTAAGCCTGTGAGGGGGTGCATATGTGAGTGTGGCAGTCTCTGTGCGTGTCTGGGTGGGGGC
>NW_025192365.1:2296-3685 GCF_004010195.1 Chiloscyllium plagiosum
TAATGCAGTGGCCAGTAGCCATGTGGATTTAGTTGATCCAAACAAAGCTGGTAGGTATTTGCATCCCTATCGGAGGAGGTATCTGGCCAGTATGGGGTGGTGAAGAAAGCCATCTGAAGTGCAAATGAGCTTGTGCTAGAAGCCGACAGTCAGCGTTTCAGGAATCTAGAAAACGGTCCCTGGTTAAACTCACATTGAGTTTGAAAGTATAAAACAAAGTAATTTTGAATAGTGGGTAAGGGTATTAAACACAGAGCAAAGCTATGACACTGTTAGAGAGATTCTTATGTTGGAGAAGTTCAACAATTCACTTCCTGCAATCGTGAGAACTCGTGTGGAAGAGCAGAGTTACAACGGCAAGATTAGAAACTGAAATGGCTGATGATGATGATTTGGTTCAGAAATCAAAGTTTGGTTTCTGTGAGGCATGGAGAAGAATGTGCGAGATATTAAAATATATACCTGTGAAAGTAAGCTTTACTGGCATAGGCCAGGAGTAGCAGGGAAAGAGGTTACAGCATTAAGAGGTACAGAAGCATGTAATTCTTTTATGCTGAGACATGAGGAGCTATGTCATTCAGAAGGACTATTGGAAAGGTTAGAAGTGCTCCGTTATGTAACGTGTGGTTGGAGTGTCCGTTGGAAACATCAATAGATTTATTCCACAATGGGGAAGGAGGCCTTGAACTTCGTGTTGGTGTTACAACGTTTCAGCAGTTAAATTGCGAATAACACACATGAGCCAAATCTTTATCACTGATCGTGAACCCTTACAATTTTGGAGAAGTTGAGGGAAGGAAAGACCAGTCTGTTTCGATTGAGCTTATTATTGCTGCCATTCAATTTCAAATTATACAGGTGACAGGGCGAGAATACCGAAATTTTGACACGTTGTGGAGACTTGGATGAAGAAAGACAAAGGCATTCTGTGGCAGGAGTAAAATGATTGAAATCGAATCGAGTTGTGAACATTTGTATGCTCAGAGTCAATGTATATATATATATATACACATACATGCATTGCAGACTACCAACAGAGGAAGTCTAGGAGGTCTAAAATGAATCTACGGTTGTATATTGGTCGATTATTTTATTAAAGGTGGAGTCGTGAGGATACTATCACTGTGAAAAGGTTATTTCCTCTTGGATTTTTTTTTGAATAGAGGTTTTAAATGCAGAGGTGCAGAACTGCTGTCTGAAAACAGTTAAAGCAAATAACTGAGAAAGCCTTTAGGTTTCATTAAAGCGGCGGTAACAATGGAAGGGCAGTGGCCAACTCTCCCAGACCAGGTTATCTCATTTTGTTTTTAGCTGCAGCATTTAGAAGCTGCTGGGGATCCCAGAAGGGTTGGAATTTTCAATACATGATCCCCAGCTGCTTTTCTCTCT
>NW_025192366.1:0-560 GCF_004010195.1 Chiloscyllium plagiosum
TCGGCAGCTTATAGACAAGGACACTTACATTTTATTTAAAACTGTACTTTCCAACATTTTAAGATTTAAGAATTATACTGCACATCAATTCATCCAAAAAATTAGATAACATTCTGTTTCCACATGATGATATTTGCACGGATCCTGCCCATGTGGACGCCGGTTCAATCTTCATAAATCATTACATCTTTCTCACTGCACACATTCCCACAAAAGAATTACGTCTAAGTCCTACACTCTGTTTACTGTCTCTTCAAAAATAATTAATCCATCAAGTGGATTCGTAATGCTAGAATTGTTAGGGTGCAGGAGGCCCAGTGTGCATTCAAAGGCTCTTCAAATGCACATCATTACCTCCACTCAATATCCTGCCTTTCCTCTGTATCCTCCCTGACTCATCCTGAACACAATCTACTTATTTTATTCCATTCTGTGAAAAACAATCTAACTGTCTTTGTTGGAGAACAATCTCCTCTGAGTAAATATTCTCAACCGAAGAAAAGGCAATGAATGAAGTACATCACCTCGGCATTCAAATTGACCCTCAGCAGCCTTCTATA
>NW_025192366.1:998-3685 GCF_004010195.1 Chiloscyllium plagiosum
CCTTGTCCAGAACAACAGTCTATGTGTAAAAAATGATGACACAGCCAGCAATGGCTGATACCTGTCACTGTATAATATACTAATGTTTCACAGCTTGCAATCTGGGTTTCACTTTCGGAATAAATTTCGTCTATATTCTTGAGTTTCAGGAAATGGATTCGTGATTTGATTGAAATATAAAAGATTTTGAATTGCAAGGGCTTGATGGGCAGATGATGAAAAATTATTTCTGTGGGTTAGGGAGTCCAAAACACGATAAGAGAGTCTCGGGATAACAGGCAATTTATTTGGGTTTGAGAGGAAGTGAAATCATTTCAATCAAAGGGTATTAGAGTGTTTAGTATTCACCATCTTATGAATTGTGGGTGCACTGTGAATGAAAACAATGTAAAGTTCACAAAGATATGGAGGAGCTCAGGATTAGAGGAGGTTACAGAAATAGGAAGGTAAAGGTGCAGGAGAATGTTACAGATATAGGGAAGCTGTAACAGGACACAAATATTGCCTGGATAGTAATGGCTTTATGGGCTGGATGTTAGAGAAGGCTGTAGGTACTGGAAGAATTTATAACAATAGGGAAGACTGGAGGAGCTTGAGGTGTTTATAGTGATAGGGAGGGGTGTAATTTCGAGAGTGGGTTCCAGTCCTATGGAGCAACGTAAGTGCTGGATGAATCCTCAGTTAAAGGAAGAGGTGAAGATGCTGGAGATCAGTTGGGGTGGAGGGGTAGAAATGTTAGAGAGAAAGGGAGGTGTGTAGTGACTGGAGGAGATTACAGAGATAAGGAGCGTTGTTGTGGCTGGACGAGATTCCAGAGATAGGAAGAGTTGTAGGGGGCTGGAGAATGATACAGAAATTGGGAAATGTGTAGGGTCTTGACTAGGATACAGAAATTGTGAGGTGCGTAGGGTGTGTAGGAGCGTACAGAGATAGGCAGATGTGTTTTGGATGGAGTGAAATTTTTGCCATCAGAGATATGGTTGAAGCAGATCAGGATTGACAACTTAATATTCTGTAGTACAGGAACTATAGGCTGGACATGATTTGGTTTTATTAATTACGGAGTTTATTACTGCAGTAAAGAGGGATGATGTTGTGGAAGGGCCTTCAAATTGAGGCTTCGTGGATAGAGACTGGAATACAGAGATGACAGATACATTGGTAGGGTCATATTAAGAAAGTTAGAAGAAAGTACAGGAGCTATTGTGTAACCAATCAGTGTCGTGTATAAAACAATAAGAGGGTAATTCTATTTATGCTTTTCAATATCCAACATTTATTGGGGTAGTCATGTGCTTTTAAGAGGAGACAAATTTGTTGAAATTTATTGCTGAGAGCTTCTCATATCAACATGTAGAAGATACAACAAGGGATAGTGCATTGCTGGGCCTTATTGTGGAGAACGAAGCCAGTCATATGTTCGAGGCAGGATTGGGAGAGAGGCTTAGGACCAATGAACATAATATCATATATTTTAAGTTCCTTAAGGAAAAGGCAAAAAACGTTTTCAAAATATAACGTTTTTGGATTGGGGAGACAGAGTTTATTAGAAAATAGGATCTGGCCAAAGTATTCTGGGGACATTTACTTCTGGGTAAAGCTGTCGTCGAATAGCGTGGATTAGGGAGGAGTGTCCATGCTCAAAATGGAATTGGTGAGAGTATGGGCCCAATATGTTACAATCTAAGATCAACTTTACGAAAACAAGCCCAGAGACACTCCCACGTATACAAATATTCAGAGCTGAATAACAAAGTAAAGAGTAGCTTAAAGCAGCTATAAAGTGAGCAGATCAATGGAATCCCTCTAAGAATGTAGAAAGTGCAGCGCTGAAGTTAAGGAAGTCAGTAGAAGAGAATAAAGGAGGTGTGATAAAACATTAGCGGGTAAGATTAGTAAGAAACCCAAGATATTCCATCCACATATCGGGGGAAGAGGATACCAAGGGAAAGAACGGGGAATAGGAGTGATCAAGGAGGCAGCCTGTGCACACAGCCAGAAAATACGTGAAATAGGTATTTCATATCCATCTTCACTTGGGCGAAGGAGTTCCCGGATTCATGGAGGGTGACTGTGTGACCCTTTAACAGATGGATAGCGACCGGAAGGAAGAACTGGAAATTTTGGCAGAGTAAAGAATGGACAAATCCCCAGATCTGTGAGCTGTATCTTAAATCAACATGAAAGGAAAGGGAGAAAATAACAGGCTCTGAGCTTTATTTTTTTATTGTGCTTTTGAACAGAGTGGAGGTGCGATGGAGAGGTCGGCATCTAATTTTGTTTCAACAACTGCGATAGAAATAAACAACGGAAGTCAAGACGGTCAAGTCTCACATCAGCGAGGGAAACAATTACAGAAGATTTTGAAAATATCTTCAAGACTGAGAGATATATTTTTATTTAGTCAGTGAATCATAGGTGATGGGGAAAGTGCTGGCAAGTGGAGTTGAGTACTATCAGAACAAACATCATTGAACTGAAAGGCAGAACATACTCGGAGAGCTGCTGGAAATATTACTGTCCCTATGCCTTATGGTATCCAGTCTGCTACTGTTCCTGTGTTTGTGAGAACAACAACCTGTCTCCCATTGGATTGATACACAGTTCGGAATACAACTGAATTTATAAATGGTACACAAATAGCCAGAAATTGTTTAGAAGTAGGAATGTAATCAGTATTCTGTAAC
>NW_025192367.1:0-1538 GCF_004010195.1 Chiloscyllium plagiosum
ACTTGTATTTGACAGTAATATTGTCAAAACAAGATGGTACCAGCAGGTTAGGTGTAGACTATCACAAAGTCAATTTTGTGGTGAAGGTCTGATTCTTATCAGATCCCCAAAAGTGCCTTGTGGATGTGGGGCAAGCAACGTATAATTCCAAGTTGGATTTACTCGGAGGGAACTGAAAAAAGGAAATTTTGCTTCATCATTCGTAACACCGAATGGACTACATAAATTTAAAATCATCTCACTTGAAATGAAAAAAGTTCGCACACCACATTTAAAAGATTCACCAATAAAATAATTTCTGAATTATTCAATTGTATAGTATCGACGACCTGGTGATTTTAGTCACACATGGAAGAAGCATTTGCAGCATTTATTGGAACTTTTCGATCGACTTCGGTAGGCAGGCTTGGTGATAAACTGATTAAGAGTGAATTCGCCAAAGCGGAAAAGGTAGATGGGATATAGCCAGGCGATGGAAAGGGAACAGGCAGACAGTGCAATGGTTTAATGGGGCCGTTCCACTAAATAACAAGTACACTGATCCGAGTAGCGTTGGGAGGTCACGAAACAACAGGAGGAAGCATTGGGATAGAGGTCTCCAGCACAGACCCTGTACCTGTTGCTGAGATAGGAAGGTCGGAGAGTAAGAGAGCATTAGTCATTGCGGACGCCATATTTAACGAGACAGATAGGAGATTCTGTCGGAATGAGAGAGATTCGCAATTGATGTGTTGCCTTCCAGTTTCCAGGGTCAGTGATGTTTCGGATTGTATTTTCAGAATCCATAAGGGGTAGAGAGAGCAGTCTTACGTCGGGGTTCATATAGGCACCAAAGACATAGGTAGGATAACGGATGGGGATGTCAGGTTGGGGTGCGATTTGTTGTTTGTTCCCCTTGCCACGTGCTAGCAAGACGAAGAATAGGGCAAAAAGACCAGTTGAACACGTGGCAACAGAGATGATGCAGAAGGGAGGGATTCAGATAGAACATAGAACATAGAACATAGAACAATACAGCACAGAACAGGCCCTTCGGCCCACGATGTTGTGCCGAACTTCTAACCTAGATTAAGTACCCATCCATGTACCTATCCAAATGCCGCTTAAAGGTCGCCAATGATTCCGACTCCACCACTCCCACGGGCAGCGCATTCCATGCCCCCACCACTCTCTGGGTAAAGAACCCACCCCTGACATCTCCCCTATACCTTCCACCCTTCACCTTAAATTTATGTCCCCTTGTAACACTCTGTTGTACCCGGGGAAAAAGTTTCTGACTGTCTACTCTATCTATTCCCCTGATCATCTTATAAACCTCTATCAAGTCACCCCTCATCCTTCACCGTTCCAACGAGAAAAGGCCGAGAACTCTCAACCTATCCTCGTACGACTTCCTCTCCATGGAATCTTCGTATCATCGTTTATATGTGTGTGTATGTGTATGTGTGTGTGTCAGTGTTTTTAGAAAAGGAAATATTGATTATATATTTTCAACACCCAAACATGCATCTTTCCATCATAGTTTGAGTAACATTGCT
>NW_025192367.1:2124-3685 GCF_004010195.1 Chiloscyllium plagiosum
TACTTTGGACTTCGATGCTGTGGCCAGTACAGAGACATGGATAGAGCAGGAACAGGAAAGGATTTTGCAGGTTCCGATAATCAGATGTTTCAGTAAGAACAGGGAAGATGGTAAAAGAGGGGGAGGTGTGGCATTGTTAGTGAAGGACAGAATTACAGTGGCAGAAAGGATGTTTGATGAGGACTCGTCTATTGAGGTAGAATGGGCTGTCGTCCGAATTAGGGAAGAGAGGTAACCGTTAGAAGGTGTCTAGAGGCATTTGAAAAGTTCCGAAGATGAAAAGGAAATAACTGCAACGAAAATTCTGGTTAGGAGCGAAAGTAACAGCGCAGCTTGTATGGGGGAATTTAACTTTCCAACTAGTAACTGGAAATGTTGTTGGTCGAGTAGTTTAGATGGATCAGTATTCGTCCAATGTATTGGAGAGTTTGTTGATACCGTATGTTGATAGACCACCAAGCAGCGATGCAATATTGGATTTAGTTCTATGCAATAAATTAGGACAAGTCTTAGATTTAGTGGGTGGTGCACACTTTGGTAATAGTGACCAGAATTTGGTTGCACTTATTTTAGTGATGGAAAGGGATAGTTATATATCACAGGGCAAGAGTTATAAGTAGATATAAGACAACTATGATGCGATTAGGCAAGATTTAGGATGCATAGGATGGAGAAGGAAAATGCAGGGGTTGCGCGCTATTGAAATGTGGAGCTTGTTCAAGAAATAGCGACTACGTGTCCTAGATATGTATATACGTATGAGGTACGGAGGAAGTGGTCGAGTGAGGGAACCGTGGTTTACAAAGGAAATTGGATCTCTTGTCAAGAGGAGGAAGGAGGATTATGTAAAGATGAGGCGGGAAGGTTCTGCTTGGTCGCTTGTGTGTTCCACGTTAGGGAGGAAGGTCCTAAACAGGGAGCATAGAAGAGCCATGAGAGGACATGGGAAGTCTTTGTAAGGTAGATCAAGGAAAACTATAAAGCTTTCTATAGGTGTGTCTGGAATTTTTAAAAAAATGACTGGGGCACGATCAGGCCAAGTCAAGGACAGTTGTGAGAATTTGTAAGTGGAGTCCGAGGATATAAGGAAGGCGCTAGATGAACACTTCTCTTTAGTATTTACACTGGAAAAAGGCAATTTTGTTGAGTACAATGTTGAGATACAGTCTGTTAGGCTAGACGGGTTTGAAGTTCATGAGGAGGGCATCTGAGCAATTCTGGAACGTGTGAAAATAGATAAGTCCCTGGGCCGAATAGCATTTATGCTCGGATTCTCTGTGAGCCGGGAGGAGATTACAGATCCTTCTGCTCTTATGTTTATGGCGTCATCGTCTAATGCATAGTGCCAGACGGCTGGAGGACAGTAAATGTGGTTCCTTTCTTCACGAAGTGGAAGAGAGGCATCCTTGGCAATTATGGACCATAATTCAGTTGTGGTTATGGAGATGGAAGGCATTATAAGAGATAGAATTTATAATCATCTAGAAAGGAGTAACTTAATTACGGATATTCAACACGGGTTTGGGTGGGTAGGCTGTGCCTCACAGAGCTTATTGAGTTT
>NW_025192368.1:0-1363 GCF_004010195.1 Chiloscyllium plagiosum
TGTAATCCAGATAGCTGTGGGAGTCGGTGGTTTGTAAAAAATGTCGATGTCAAGTCAGTCATCATTAATGAAGATGAAGAGGTCCAGGAAGGAGAGGGAGGTGTCAGAGATGGTTCAGGTAAATTTAAGGTCAGGGTGGAATGTGTTGGTGAAGTTGATGAATTGTTCAACCTCCTCGCGGGAGCACAAATTGGTGCCAATGCAGTCATCAATGTAGCGGAGGAAGAGGTGCAGAGTGGTGCCGGTGTAACTACGCAAGATGGACTGTTCTACGTAGCCAACAAAGAGGCAGGCATAGCTGGGGCCCATGGCTACCCCTTTGGTCTGGAGGAAGTGGGAGGATTCGACGGTGAAATTGTTAAAGATGAGGACCAGTTCGGTCAAATGAATGAGACTGTCGGTGGAAGGGTACTGTTGGGGATGTCTGGAGAGGAAAAAATGGAGGGCTTGGAGGCCCTGGTCATGGCAGATGGAGGTGTAGAGGGATTGGATATCCATTGTGAAGATGAGGCATTGGGGGCCGGGGAGCCGGAAGACTTGGAGTAGGCGGAGGTCATGGGTGGTGTCTTGAATGTATGTGGGGAATTCCTGGGCTAGGGGGGATAAAACAGTGTCAAGGTAGGTAAAGATGACTTCAGTGGGGCAGGTGCATGCTGAGACAATGGATGGCCAGAGTGGTCAGGCTTGTGGATCTTGGGAAGGAGATAGAACCGGGCAGTGCGGTTTTGGGAAGGAGGTAGAATCAGGCAGTGCGGTCTTGGAAAGGAGGTAGAACCTCCCACTCCCATCCACCCATTGTAAGCAATCCACTCCACCTCCTCTCCACCTTCATCCCAACCCCATCCTCCCATTGTAAGTTCTGCCCCACTGAATTCATCTCTACCTACCTCGACAGTGTCCTATCCCCCCTAGTCCAGGAACTCCCCACATACGTTTGAGACACTACCCATGTCCTCCACCTCCTCCAAGTCTTCCGTTTCCTCGGCCCCCAACGCCTCATCTTGACCATGGATATCCAATCCCTCTACAACTCCATCTGCCATGACCAGGGCCTCCATGCCCTCTGTTTCTTCCTTTCCCGACATCCACAACAGTACTCTTCCACCGACACTCTCATTCGTTTGACTGAACTGGTCCTCACGCTTAACAATTTCTCTTTCGAATCCTCCCACTTCCTCCAGACCAAAGGGGTAGCCATGGGCACCCGTATGGACCCCAGCTATGCCTGTCTCTTTGTTGGCTATGTAGAACAGTCCATCTTCCGTAGTTACACCAGCACCACTCCCCACCTCTTCCTCCGCTACATTGATGACTGCATTGGCACCACCTCGTGCTCCCGTGAGGAGGTTGAGCAATTCATCAA
>NW_025192368.1:1429-3687 GCF_004010195.1 Chiloscyllium plagiosum
ACCAGGGATATATTTCCCTCCCCACTCCTTTCCGCCTTCTGCAAAGACCTTTCCCTCCGTGACTACCTGGTCAGGTCCACGCCCCCCAATAACTCACCCTCCCGTCCTGGCACCTTCCCCTGCCACCGCAGGAATTGTAAAACCTGCGCCCACACCTCCTCTCTCACCTCCATTCCAAGGCCCTAAAGGAGCCTTCCACATCCATCAAAGTTTTACCTGCACATCCACCAATATCATTTTTTGTATCCGTTGCTCCTGATGCAGTCTCCTCTACATTGGGCAGACTGGACACCTCCTAGCAGAGTGCTTTAGCAACATCTCTGGGACACCCGCACCAATCAACCACACCACCCCATGGCCCAACATTTCAATACACCCTCCCACTCAGCCGAGAACATGGATGTCCTGGGCCTCCTTCACCGCCGCTCCTTCACCACCTGACGCCTGAAGGAAGAACACCTCATCTTCTGCCTCTGAACACTTCAACCCCAGGGCATCAATGTGGACTTCACCAGTTTCCTCATTTCTCCTTCACCCACCTTACCCCAGTTCCAAACTTCAAGCTCAGCACCATCCCCATGACCTGTCCTACCGCCCTATCTTCTTTTCCACCTATCCACTCCACCCTCCTCTCTGACCTATCACCTTCATCCCACCCCCACTCACCTATTGTACTCTATGCTACTTTCTCCCTACCTCCACCCTCCTCTCATTTATCTCTCCACCCTTCAGGCACTCTGCCCGTATTCCTGATGAAGGGCTTTTGCCCGAAATGTTGATTTTACTGCTCCTCGGATGCTGCCTGAACTGCTGTGCTTTTCCAGCATCACTCTACTCCAGAATCTGGTTTCCAGCATCTGCAGTCATTGTTTTTACCTATCATCCTCACTTGGAAACATACTGCCATTCCTTCACAGTCATTGGGTCAAATTCCTGGTCAACCCAGAGCAAATGGACTGTAGCGATTCAAGAAGGCAGCTCACCACCACTTTCTCAAGGTCAACTAGGATGGGCTATCAGTGCTGACCAGCCAGTGATGTCCAAGTCCCACAAATGAATTTTTAAAAAGTTGGTAGCACATTGGAGGATATGGATTACTGCAGGATGGAATATCATCAACAATCACAACCATTGGCTTTGATGATGGACTGTACAGGAGAATACTTGACATAAATAAGCAGGATGCTTTACTGGGTACTGGGGGAAGAATAGCACAACCTCAGACAGGGCTACAAGATGAAATGAGTTTAAGAATGGTAACCTGTAAAGCCAGTTTTTAAACAGCAATACATTTATGAATGTGCACTTGTACATGAAATGAAGTTTTAGCTGTGCCACATATGTGCCTTGAGAATTACTTGTTTTTGGTTGTCCTCCAACTAAGAGAATGGTGACAGGTAGCTCCTGGTTGGCAGTGCTTGACCTGGTTCAGAGGTGAGCTTTAAAAATAGTGCAGACTCTGGGAATCTCAGGAAGCCCTGGCATTGCGTGTACTTCCAACCGTGACAAGAGGGAAGATGCAATAAGAATCATGGAGGTGTGGTTCATAGCTAATGAGGTGAGTTCTGGTGATTAGCATGAGAAACCTTGCATGGCTCACATATAAAATGTGACATAATTTACACTTGGACAACTTTATCAGAAATTGGCTCAGTAGTTTAGGAGCAATCTGCATCAATTGACAAAGAAGCTTATCTCAGAGTGTTCTGTTAATGATTAAATCACTTTTGTACTAAATAAAGCCATTAGAAAAGCAAGTACCAGGGTTTATTTTGGAAGAGAGAATTGGAATTTGAGATGTTATATCAGCTTTGTCTTGAGCGTTTTTATTAGATTGGACATTAAGTAATTGGCACAGTTCTGATTAGCATGTTATAAAAGGATACAGATACATTCAAGAGGGTATACAAAGAATTATGAGGTGATATCAGAAGTGCAAGTTTATAATTATCAAGAAAGGATGAACAGGCTGGACATAATTTCTCTTGAAATGAAACCTGAAGGGCGAGCCTTAATATCAAAAGAGAGCTCAATACAGTAGCCACCGGTAGTCATCAAGAAATGAAATAAGGAATTCTGAAAGAGACCCTCTTTGCTCAGAGAGTATTGTGAAAACAAAACCCTCAACCATTGGAAGTTGTTAGTGGGAACAGTACAGATGATAGATAAACATATGAGGAAGAAAATAAATGATAAGCAGATAAAGAAAATTGAGGAGATTCCAGTGGGGCATAAATGCCAGCCTGGACTCATTGAAC
>NW_025192369.1:0-3687 GCF_004010195.1 Chiloscyllium plagiosum
GTGAAAATGTCCGCATTTTAGAGTTTCGATATGTCAAACGGTTCTTTCTATGCTGTGCTCTCTTCAGTTGCTGTTTAGCTAATTCATCTATCTGATTTAATCTTTCCTCACCTCTGATATATATTCCAAATGCAATATTTCTGATTTCGGTCCTATCAGTTTTTCATGAATTAGTTTCAACGACCCTGTTACTATCTGTCTAAATATAAACCCAAAGGGAGTAAAATGAGTAGATTCGTTTGGGGCATCTTGGCAAAAGTACGATTGAGCTACCATGATTTAGCTTTGTAACAGACAATTTAATAAAACAAATCATTTATTAAGGTTAATACTCAAAGTGTTTATCGAATTATTGTTATATCTAAATTATTTGGAAATAGCTAAAACTTGTACATTTCCGTGAGAAATTAAGTTGGTTAATTAAATATAAATTCGAAAGAATGCTAACTATTTTATTGTTCAATCGTTTGTTAACTGTGAATATGTGATGGTTTAGAGAATAACAACTTTTGAATTGCTAGAATATCAATGTATTCACTTAAATACTGACATTGGATATGTAATTGTGACCACCACGACAATGAGACAACATATTGCCTGTTCGGTATAAGATAACATGTATATGCTTTATTTTTATATCATAGAGAGCTGTCCTGAGTTTATATTTTTTTCCAGAAATAAAACAACAATCTTGGCAATTGTTTTAAATACCGAACAATTATTGGGGCAGTCATGTGTTTTTAAGAGGGGACAAATATGTTGCATAATATTGCTGAGAGCTTTTTATGTCAACATGTCGAAGATACAACTAGGGACGGTGCAGTGCTGGGCCTCATAATGTGGAATGAAGCCAGACCGGAGTTCCAGGCAGGATTGGGATCGCTTTTTCGGTCCAGTGACCCTGACACATACGTTTCAATTTGTTAAGTAAAATACAAGAAAAGGTCTTCAACGTAAATGGTTTGTGGACATGGCAGCCAGAGTTTATTACAAATAAGACATGATGTGACCAAAGTAATCTGTGTACAAAGAACAAAGAATATGGAAACTTTACAGCCCAGGAACAGGCACTTTGGCCCTCCAATCCTGACCCGATCCAAATGTACTGTCTAAACCTGCCAGTCAACTCCTAAGCATTTGTATCCCTTTGCTCCCCACCTCCACATGCATCTGTCCAAACACATCTTAAATGAATCTACCGTGCCTGCCTCTACCACCCCTGTTGGCAACGCGTTCCAAACGCCCACCACCCTCTGTGTGAAGCACCTGCCGCCTTTCCACTACTCACCTTGAAAGCATGAACTCTCGTTATTGAATCCTTCACACTTGTAAAAAGCTTGTCTCTGTCCACCCTGTCTATACTTTTCATGATTTTGTAAATCTCAATCAGGTCACCCCTCAATCTCCTTCTCTCTAATGAAAATAAACCTAAACTATTCATCCTTGCTTCATAGCTAGCACCTTCCATACCAGGCAACATCTTCGTAAATCTTCTCTGCACCCTCTCCAAAGTGGTAATGTGGCAACCAGAACTGTACACAGTATCCTAGTCGAACCCAATGTCTTGTACAATGTTAACATGACTTGCCAGCTCCCAAACTCAAGACCCCGTCCAATGAAAGCAAGCCTACTATATGACTTCTTGACCACTCTATCCGCTTGTGCAGCAACCTTCAGGGTACAATGGACCTGCACTCCCAGATCTCCCTGCACATCCACTTTTCCCAAGTCTTTTCCATTCATTGAATAATTCGCTCTAGAACTACAGTTGCCTAAATTCATCACCTCATATTTGTTTGGATTGAAAGCCATCTGTCACTATTTCGCCCAACTGTCCAGTCTATCTATATCCTCCTGTATTCTCTGACAGTCCCTTATGCTTTCTGCTAATTCGCCAATCCATGTGTCATCTGCAAACTTGCTAATCATACCAACTTCTAGATCATTGATGTATATTACAAACAACAGTGGCCCCAATACTGACCTCTGTGAAACATCACTGGTCAACCTTCTGCATTTCGAGAAACTCCCTTCAACTACTACTTTCTGACTCCTGTTGCTCAACTAATTCTTTATCTACCTAACTAGAAAACCCTGCACACCATGTGACATTAATTTATACATTAGTCTCCCATGGGGAACATTATCAAACGCCTTACTAAAGTACATATATATGACATCAACAACTCTTCCTTCATCTAACAACTTGCTCACTTCCTCGAAGAACTCTATCAAGTTGATACGTTTACTTCTTGGTCAAGTTGGAGGAGAACAATGTGGAATGTGGTGGGGGAGTGGTGCTAATACCCAAAATGGAATTCATGAGCGTATGGGCCCAACATGTTACAATCTCAGGTCAAGTTTTGGAAAATAAGCCCAGAGTACCTTCGACGTCTAAAATATTCAAAACGGAATAACAAAGTAAAGAGAAGGTTAACACAAGTATAAAGTGAGTGGATCAATGAAAGTCCTCGAAGAGTTCAAGAAGTACATCGAAGTACTTGAGAAAGTCAGTAGAAAAGCAAAAGGGGTCATGATAAAACATGAGTTGATATGATTACTAAGAAGCTGAAGATTTTCTACTAGTATATCAAAGAAAAGAGGAGAACATGGGAAAGAATGGGGCCTGTTAGTTTCCAAGGAGACAGTCTGTGCACAGAGACAGAGAATATGCTAAACATGTACTTTATGTCATTCTTCACTTTGGAGAATCAGTTGTTGTATTCTAAGAACGACAGTGTGATCCGTTAGCAGATTGATACAGAAAGTGAGGACAAATCGAATAAAAAATGGACACGTTCCTGGATCTGGATAACCTGTATCTGACCTGATGTGGGAGACGAGGGAGAAAATTACCAGCTATAATATTTTTCTCTTATTTCCTTTTGGCCACAGACGAGGTCCAATAGGAGAGGATACAATCGATTGTAGATTCAACAAAGTGTGCTAGAAATAAATGAAGATATTGAAGACTACCCAGTCTCACATCAGTGAGAGGGAACCAATTATGGAAGATTCTGAATGGTAGGGAGCTTGGACCATTCAGTATCTACAAGGCTGAGAGATACCTTTTCAATCAGTCAGTGAATGAAATGCTGCAGGGAAAATGCAGAAAAGTGGAGCTGAGGATTATGAGAACAAATATAATTGAACTGAAACACTCTTGAGTTTTTTATTTCCTTCTGGACTTTGCAACATTTTACAATTTAAGAAATATACTGCACATCAATTATTCCAACAAATTGGATAATTTCACATTTCTGCATGATATGAAATTTTCCCTGATTTTGCCCATGCGGAGGCTTGTTCAGTATTCAAAAATCTTTACATCTAGCTCACATCACACGCCTCCAAACAAGAATGACGTTTTAAATCCTTCACTCTGTTTACGGTCTTTTTACCAATAATTAATCCAGACGAGTACATTCACAGTGATAAAATTGTTCGGGCCCAGAAGTCCCATAGTGGTTTCACTGGTCGTTGAAATGAGCACCATCACCTCCACCCAATATGTCGCCTTTCCTCCGTCCTCTCCCTGACTCAATCTGAACACAATCTTCATCTTTTATTTCCTATTTTGAAAACCACTATAACTACCTTGGTTGAAGAACATTCTCGTCTGAGTAAATGTTCTCAACAGAATCAAAGGCAATTAACGAAGTACAGTATCATATAATTCAAATTGGC
>NW_025192370.1:0-3687 GCF_004010195.1 Chiloscyllium plagiosum
CATGTCCCATCCTTGCTCTTCTTAACTCTCTCTTTAAATCCTTCCTAGCTGATCTGTAACTCTCCATTGCCTTTTCTGAACCATCTCGCCCTCAACGTCACATAAGCCTCCCTCTTCTGCTTAACAAGAGATACAATTTATTTTGTAAACCACAATTTGCTTACCTTATCACTTCCTTCCAGCCTGACAGGGACATAGTTATCAAAGACACACAATATGCATTCCTTAAACCAGCTCCACATTTTGATAGTCCCCATTCCCTGATAGGCCCCATTCTATGCCTCCTAATTCTTGTCGAATCGCATTATAATTGCCCTTCTCAGATCGGTAACTCTTGCTTTGTGGCATGTACCTATCCCTTTCCATCACTAAACTTAACGTAACTGAATTATGGTCACTCTCGACAAAGTGCTCACCTATCACTAAATGAACCTGGCTTGGTTCATTACCAAGTACCAAGACCAGTGTGGCCTCCCCTCTTGCCGGCTCTTCAACATACTGTCAGCAAATCCTCTTGCACACATTGGACAAAAACTGATCCATCTGACATACTAGAGTTATCGCATTTCCAGTCAATGTTGGGGAAGTTAAAGTCCCCCATAATGACCACCCTGTTCCTTTCACTCCTACCCAGACTCGATTTGCCAATCGTCTCGTCCACCTCACTAGAACTTTGCAGAGGCCTATAAAAAACTCGCAGCAGTGTGACCTCTCCTCTTCTGTTTCTAACCTCAGCCCATACCACCTCAGGAGATGAGTCCTCGCCAAAAATTCTTTCAGCCACCGTTATACCATCCTTGACTAACAAAGCCATACCTCCCCATCTTTTACCACCTTCCCTGATCTGAATGAAAGATCTAAACCCTGGGACCTGCAACATCCAGCCCTGACCCTGCTCTATCCATGTCTCAGAAATTGCCACAACATTGAAGTCACAGGTACCTATCCATGCTGCAAGATCACCTACTTCACTCTGGCATTATTCCTGGCATTAAAGTAGACACACTTCAAACCAGCTTGCTGTCTGCCAGCACACTCCTGTGACCGTGAAATCCTGTCCATGTCCTCTCTACTCTCATCCTCCTGTGTACTGGAACTACATCTCTGGTTCCCATACTCCTGCTGAACTAGTTTAAACTCACCTGACTAGCATGAGCAAATTTCCCACCCAGGATATTAGTACCCCTCTGGTTCAAGTGAAGACTGCCCTGTTTGTAGAGGTCCCAACGTCCCCAGAATGAGCCCCACTTATCCATAAACCTGAAACTCTCCCTCCTGCACCATCCCTGCAGCCACGTGTTCAGCTGATGTCTCTCTCTATTCTTCGCCTCACTATCATGTGGCACAGGTAATAATCCAGAGATAACAACTTTGTTTGTTCTCACTCTCAACTTCCACCCTAGCTCCCTGAAAGCCTGCTTTACATCCCTATCCCTCTTTGTACCTATGTCATTGGTACCTACATGGACCACGACTTGGGGCTGGTCACCCTCTCCCTTCAGGCCCCCAAAGATACGATCTGAGACATCACGGACCCTGGCACCTGGGAGGCAACACACCAACCGCGAGTCTCTTTCATTCCAACAAACCTTCTATCTGAGCCTCTAACTACTGAGTCCCCAATGACTAACCCTCTACTCCTTTCCCCCCTTCCCTTCTGTGCAACAAGGACAGACTCTGTGCCAGAGACCTGCATCCCAGTGCATGCCCCTGGTAAGTCATTCCCCCCCAACAGCATCCAAAACGGTACACCTCTCTTTCAGGGGAATGACCACAGGGGATCCCTGCACTGACTGTTTTTTTCCCCCTTTTAACAGTTACCCAGCTTTCTTTATGCCTAGGAGTAACAACTTCCCTGTAACTCTTATCTATCACAGCCTCTGCCTCCTGAATGATCCGAAGTTTTTCCAGCTCCTGTTCCAGTTCCCTAATGTGGTCTTGGGGGAGCAAGAGTTATGCCCGAAACGTCGATTCTCCTGTTCCCTGGATGCTGTCTGACCTGCTGCGCTTTTCCAGCAACACATTTCCAGCTCTGATCTCCAGCATCTGCAGACCTCACTTTCTCCTCATTAACAGTGTTATCAAGCAACAACTGCTCAGCAATAACCTGTCCACTGACAGTGTGGATTCTGCCAGGGCCACTGACCTCATTACAACCTGTGTTTAAATATGAACAAAAGAGTTGAACTCCAGGGGTGAGGTGAGATTGACGACACTTGACACCAAGCATGGACTTGACAGAGTGTGGCATCAAGGAGCCCGAACAAAACTGGAGTCAAAAGGAGTCAATGGCATCACCATCACTGAGCACCCCCACCCCCCACTCCACCTCGTGGTTAGATTGACCAGAAACTGAACTGGATTAATCATAAGTACTTTGGCTACAAGAGCAGGTCAAAGACGAGGAAACTTGCAGTGAGCCACCTGACTCCTCAAAACTTGACCACTCTCTACAAGTCAGGAGTTTGATGGAATTGTCCCCATTTGCCTGAATCAGTTCTGATGAATAAGTCATCCTGGACTCAAAACATTAGTTCTGTTTCTCTCTCCAGAGATGTCGCCAGACCAATTGAGTTTCTTTAGCATTCTCTGAGTTTGTTTCAGGTTTCCAGGACCCACAGTAATTTACCTTTATTTGAGCAGTTAACTGAATATCTATCTTTGGGAAAGTTGGGAAGGTTGTATTATAAAGGGTGCAATAGCAAATCAGTTAGAAATGCATAATATAACAAAGCAGAGTCAACATGGCTTCATGAAACAGAAATTTGCTTGACCAATTTATTAGAATTCTTTGAGGGTATAACAAGCGGGTTGGATAAAGATAACCTAATAGATGCAATATATATGTATTTCCAAATCATATTCAATAATTTATATTAGGCTAAGAAAGAGCCCATGGTTTTGGGTAGTATATCAGGATGGATAGAGGATTGATTCAGCAGGTGGGACAAGGGGGATGTTTTCAGGATGGTAACCTGTAACTAGTAGAGAGCTACAGAGATCAGTACTAAGGCAACAACTATTTTATGAAATATGTTTATGTTAAGGATAATGAAGGTCAGAAGTCACATGAAACCAGGTTATAGTCCAACAGATTTATTTGAAATCACAATCTTTCAAAGTGCTGCTCCTTCATCAAGTGAAGTGAAAAGAAGCACACAGGCTCAAACTTTACAGGCAGACAGATCAAAGGAACATACAAATGGTGTGAATGGAGTGTTGACAGGCTGAATAACAAATCTCTGCAGATGATCAAAAGTATGATCTCCATGTGAGTGAAGTGTCAACAGCTGAATAGCAAGTGAAGGAATGAATAATTAATTGAGGGAGAGAGATAATCACAGAAGGTTAAAAATCAGATGGTACTGGAGACAAACCAAATGGTTGTAATTACATGATAGGTATAAGAGTCAAATGCCAATGGTTTCACCAAAGTAACAAGCAATCCAAAACTACAAACTAAGGTAGAGAGATCATCACAAATAAACACAGTTATGGTGTCAAAACTGGACAGTAAGGAGATTTTACTGATACAGAACAGTGTGGTGGGGTTACATGTAGTGTGACATGAACTCAGGATCACGGTTGAGGCTGTCTTCATGGGAATGAAACTTGGCTATCAATTTCTGTATTGTTATGTATCTCAAAGGCTGTCTTGTGGGCGGCACGGTGGCACAGTGGTTAGCA
>NW_025192371.1:0-3687 GCF_004010195.1 Chiloscyllium plagiosum
TTAATTTATTATTTTATTTATTATTACATTTACCATGATTTATATTATATTTAATAAATCAATTGTATTAGTCCAAATCAAAGTTAATTGACAGGATTTCTTCACATATTGTCGGTGAACTGTAATATTAATTAATATTTAATTTGAAACATAGCTGCATTAATTCATTGGTATTTAAAGAATGAAAAGCTACCTTACTGGCCAGTTGAATAATGTGGGAGATAGATATATAATAAAGCAACAATACTGTAAATTGTAAATACTGTAAACAATACTGTAACTTAGATTCTTCTCAGAATCCCGAGCCTTTGTCTGGCATACCGACCATCTTTGAGGATCAGGATTTTGCCGTTAAATATGTGCTGAACCTGGTGCTTCAATTGTTAGCACTACTGCCTCACTGCAGCCAGGTTCCTGGTTTCAATGCCAGCCTTAGGCTACTGTCTGCGTGGAGTTTGCACATTCCCCCTGTGTCTGCATGGGTTTTCTCCAAGTGCTCTTGTTTCTTCCCGCAGTCCAAAGATGTGCGTATCAGGTGAATTGATCATGCTAAATTGCCTACAGTCTTAGTGAGAGGAAAATGGGTCTGGGTTAATTCCTCCTGATGGATCAGTGTGAACGTTTTGGGCTGAAGGGCCTGTTTCCACACTGCAGGAAATGTAATCATCCCCTGACTGTCATCAGCCTTAATTTAAACCATCCACTTATTGTTAACGTTTCCTTCTTTTGAAAGTGAAGTAACCATTCTTCATAGCCGATGTTATGGGGATGAGTGTCCTCCAACATCCTAAACCGAGTCCCACCCCGGGAACCAGAGTTATGTTAATGAAGCATGTCTCCAACTGCAAGACCAAACCGGCCAAATTTGCTCAATATGTCCGAGAGTGATACGAATGTAAATACAGTAAAATTCTGGGAGTAACATAAATACGAATGGCTTTATTTACATGAATGAAAGATGCACCTATCTGTCTGATGGAAGTGATAATCAATTGAACAGTAATCTACAAGCTCAATTACCTTTATTTCACCCGATGTTTTTGCAATGTCTTCTGCCTGGAGTAACTATCAGGATGCAGACCAACACGAAGAACCAGTCCAGGAATTTCCAGTCGCAACTGAGATGAGCAGTGGATTTCTATGTTATGGCCCGAACCGGACTGAACCATGATGCAAGTTACAAATAAAACAAATTGTATACACCGCCCTAGCGATCCAAAAGGCCGTATGCCAGCCCTGATAGGTTTGATTGGAATCAGGATACCTGCTGGGGGAGAAACCTAACTCATGTACATCCCCAAAGACCAATGCTTGGCAAATTTTTCCCGAGAGGATCCTGAAAATGGGGACAGGCAGGCCCCAACATTTCAACGTTGAGACTGGCAACAAGACATCAAAAACCCGAGGGGCAAATTCCTGGACTTGCTTTAACTGTTGAAATGTGACCAACTGGGAGTAATGTCTCTTCAATATTACACTGGAGCTTACATTTGGAATCGACATGCTTTCATCCGATCAAAATCTACTAAAAAACACAGAATCTTCATGGTGCTTTTAATATGATCCACGATTTTGGAGCCTTGTGGGAACATTGAAGATTTTTAAGCCCAAGGGGGCGCCGTCATAGTAATAGTAGTTTGTTCAATCAATCTGACGATTATCAAGGCGTTCGGCTCATGCTAATGAAACTGATACTGCTTCTAAAGTGGTGGGCAAGTATATGCAGCTGCCAAGCAGGCAGCTTTACACCTCAAGCTTCCATTGGATTTTATGGGCATTTAAGCGGGCATTGGATAGGTATATGGAGGATAGTGGGTTAGTATAGGTTAGGTGGGCTTGGATCGGCGCAACATCGAGGGCCAAAGGGCCTGTACTGCGCTGTATTCTTCTATGTTCTATGTTCTATGTTCTATGTCACAGGGGAATGATTCAATGCCAATTCACAATGTAGATGTTGATTTATCTATTGCTTAGTGACTGTAATCATATGGTTTTAGTGTTTAGATTGCTTTCAATATTATTTTGAAATTTGGAAGTAATGTGCTAATTTCCCTTCCTGAAATAATTACGGACACTTTATTTTACAATATACTACTGACTGAATTATCAAATGATTTAATTTCATACATGGACGTTAAACCTAAATATCTTTGCTTTGTGTGTGGAGCTCATAAGAATACACACTGGTTGATATTATTTATTTTTTAATTGTGCTGTTAGATCTAAGAAGGACTGTCTGGCTGAGCTGTTAACTTCACTTAGATATTCAATACTAACCAGTGCTGGTTTATAATTTTAAGATTGTACCAATGTATAAATTCTAGGGTAAGGTAATATTTGAAAAATTATCAGTGTTATTGGAAAGCATTTTATCATGTTCCCATATTTGAGGACAACGTTGCCCTCCAGCTAATATTCATTGCCAAGTTTCTGCTCAAAAGCACCATTGGGTTTCTACATTTAATTCTAAATATTGTTATCTACAGTTGGAGACCAAAGCTATTTTTTGGAAAGGAGAATGCAATATATTGCTGATCTAATCTAAATTGTAGACAATATAAATGTTTTTAGTAGCAACACTTCAAAGAGTATACATTCTAGGAAAGCTGGATTTATAAAAATAGGATTGCTTAATTCGTCCATGCCTGGGCTTTTCCATATAAAGTATGAAAATAATGGGTAGGAAGGGAATCTCTAGTGCAGTTAATATGAACGAGCTTTTTGCCAGTATGGTAAACATGTTTACACCAGAGGGCAATTTGAGTTTGATTAATTTGAGAATTAATTATTTCAAAATTGCTCTTAGGGATTCTAGCCTGCCGAAGAGCACAAATTATAGCCTCAAAAAAGGTACACCCTCGATACACACACCAGAATATTGGTGATCTCAAATAGATTAGTTTGTGTTGCCTCTTTGCTGTTTCCAATTTTACAAGGTTATATATATATTGTATGCACTTATATACAATATACAAGGAGGAAATGGTTTATACTTTATTACAATGGACACTCCGGCGTCTCCAACCTTGCGAGGTGGAAGATGACAACGATCGAACTTGACCTGCTGTATGAACGTACCATTGCCAGCATTCGTGCGGAGGAAGGGACACTTTACCAGTGCGATCCTGAGCAAAGAGAGACAGTGTACCAACTATGCCAGGAAGATGCTGTTACGAGCTGAAAGACTGAATGTCCCCAAGAATGACTTTTGCAGTGGTCAGCTGCATCAAAAAAGATGAACAGTTAATTTACAGAACAAGTCTAAATGGTCTTGACCCTGTTAAGGTTTTGCGTTCCAGTTTGATTACATTTGTACTATGGGCATCCCTGGTCAGCCTTGTCCCCTTTCAGATAGATCACGTAGCAAAAGAGACAAAGGGGAGTGGGGGATGTTATCCTTCACTAACAATTTGTTTCTAGAAACCGGTAATAAAATATTTGGATAGGATGAAGTATTTTGTTACGCCCTTACTTCAGCAAGAGACACCCTGGCCGCTTTTATCCAACCAAATCCTAACATGGAATAGTAGTACAGTATTGACAGGATGCAATATCTCTTTTGGTTATTACTTATTCCCACTTGCGACTTTTTATGGACTTCCTCCAATAAATGCACAATATCCTATCCCAATTGTTACAATAGTCAGGGATGGAGATGCGCTCATGTAAGAGTTCCTAAAATTATTC
>NW_025192372.1:0-3687 GCF_004010195.1 Chiloscyllium plagiosum
ATAAGGGAAGAGATGGGGGAGATAGAACCAGGGAACAAATTGTGGAGGACGGAGCAAAGAGAGAATAATAGGGGTGGGGAAAGGAGAGATCAGAGAGATTGATGGATGGAGATTGGGAAAATCTCGATCCAGGATGTAGTAGAATAAGGGAGAGCGTGGGGATTCAGCCCTGAGGAGGGAGGAAACTGTAATGGGTCGTACCTCACTCCTGCTCTAGCAGCTTCAGTATCACCACTCTCCGATCCCCACCTCATTAGTCAGATATCAGGGTTGCCTTCACCCTCAGTTGGCCAACTTTCTGCAGGTTGGTCAGTGCATCCTGCCCAATTTACAGTATGCCTTGCGTTAATCCAATCCTAATCAATAATAATAAAACAAATGAAAGACCAATAAATGTCATCGAGATTGAGAAGCAATCTTTTTATTTGTTTCATGATGCACGATGTTGAAAATATATTAATTCACATGTTTATTCTCATGAGTTGATATACCTTTCAACATGTACAAATCTCCAGTGGAATTGTCATTCATAAATATTGAAATTTTGTGCACAGAAAAATGTGAGAATAAACATGCCCTTCAGATAGTTTTAAATCAAGAGAATGTTGAAATCACTAGCTCAAGCTGGTATTTCCTTATGAGACACTCACAATAAATTTGACTGATTAAATTTACCTGTGTGCAGCGTTTGGGGGGGTTTTGGCGGGAAGGGTGATTACTTTGGTACGGATGGTAGAAGCATTAATCAAATGTGCTTTTATAAGGTACGTATATACATATAGCCACCCATCTACAGAAACCAGAAATAAATATGCATTCACATGGCCACTACTTGATCTGCACACTGTCTGTTAAGCAGTCTACCTATTAAATAATATATGGATGGCATGGTGGCTCAGTGGTTAGCACTGCTACCTCACATTGCCAGGGACCTTGTTTCAATACCCCCTCAGCCAACTGTCTGTGTGGAGTTTGCACATTCTCCCTGTGCTTTTGTGGGTTTCTTCTGGGTGCATCAGTTTCCTCCCACCATCCAAAGATGTGCAGGCTGGATGGATTGGCCATGCTAAACTGCTTGTCATGTGCAGGCTAGGTGGATGAGCCATAGGAAATACAGGGTTTCAGAATTAGGGTAGAGGTAGGTCTGGAAAGCATGCTCTTTAGAGAGTTGGTTGGACTCAATGGGTTGAATGGCCTGGTTCCACACTGTAGGGATTCTATGATATCTATGATATCAGTCAGGACAAAGGAAAAATCCAGGTCACAATATTGGCAATGTCAACTGATGGATGGAAAAGAGTCAACTCTTGTCTTTGTTTCTTATTTGGTCAGCTCTGCAACAATGAAAGGAAATCATATGATGCTGATCACAAATATTTGAATCTTGTGACATCACATCCGAAGCTAATTCATGGCAACAACACCCGTTAATAATGACTTGTAATGTCAAATGATAGTAATCTGATTGCTTTTTAGGGAAAATCATATCAACTGATAGCTGAAAGATCACATTTCAATATGAATCAACTGATTGTTTCTTAGAGTAAATGAGAATTGTTGAAAGTGAATTATGCAAAAACCTGTCATAAAATGTCATAAATCTCTGGTGGGGAGAGATCATAAAAGGGTGATATGAGTTATTGGAATCAATTTAATGATAGTCAGCTTTGTTTTACAAACCATACATTAGTACTGAGTTTTCTTGAGGAGGTAAGAAACCTCGTGGATCTGATGACTTGAGGGTTTGGATTTAATACACCTGTATTTCAGAAGGACACCTACTATTATGTCACACAGCAGACTGCTGCATTAATCTTGAACTGATTAGCACTGAATGATGTCAGAATTTGTCTGTTTTGTAGATGAAAACGATTTGCAGTGCAAGATATAAATTTGCATGTATCTAAATGTTATTATAGGACTTCTGGGTCAGAGTTGCAACCCTAATCTTTTATAATATATGCACATTAAAGGATGGTGTGAATTGAATTTTGTCCAGGCTAAAGACCTAAGTTTTACGGAGCATCCTTCAGAAAGAAGGGGAGGGTTCCGGGAGGGATTTTTTAATAATTTTGATATTTTGCTGACATTAACAAATTTCAATCACGCTATCCTGAGTACATTTACACGATGTCATAATTCATCGGTCAGCACAAAAGTGAACAGCAATAACTCCAGATCTGAACTCCACAGGTTTCAGCACCTATTTCAGAATACTTTGGAAAACTCTCTTGATATCTTAACTGATTTTCTTTCTTCCAGTAAATTTTAATTGTGTTTGACATCCATCCCCTAATGCCACTTACCTTAATTTTGTTTAGTAATTTTCCATGTCATATTATCTCAAAGCCATATGTACCCACTATCTACCTTGAGTGTTACCTCCTCAAAATATATTGGGAGCTTTGTTAAACGTTCCTTTTGAAGGAAATGTTGGCTCCTTCTAACTGACTGAATCATTAGCGCTGCTAAAATTTAATCTGACATAGATGTTAAACCAATTGCAAGTAGCTACTCAGATTAGGTCTGTGTATCTTCTTAAGATGCCCTTTCTTCAGTTCTCTGGTGCTCACAATCTGCATTCGAAAGAGCTGTGAGGTACAAAGTCTTTCTCACTCTAAAGGATCCTGACTATGCTACCTTGGGCCCAGGGTGCCTCTCTGCCTCAGCTAAAATTTCCTTTTATCTAGTTTTTTGTTAATGCTTATCGAGTCTTGAATTTCCTGCAAAGTACTTGGTTCCAGTTTGTTTTTCATATTCTTCATTTTGCAATCCAAACAATTCAAACCTTTAATCCTGACTTTTCTTTGCTTGGCTAATTGGGTGAAGCCACTTTACAAAAAGATGCATACATCTTTTCTTCACGAGTTCTAATATAGGTATTTATCTTCACCACCCCTGCTGTCAGAAATGACAGGACATAAAATCAACTGCCACTACATCTGGGAATCTGTCTCTACAAGAAGGTCATTTTACCTGTGGCATACTAAGCTTTAAAATCTTATAAGAAATCATAGGACAACAGAGAATGCTAATTAAAGTCAGTAACACCCAAACTTTTAAAACAATTATAAGTTTTAAAATTTAGAATAAAGGCATTGTTACTGAAATTGTGAGCTTATCCTTTTGGGAATGTTGCATTTAAGGGCTTGAACAGGATTCCAGTCCACTCCTGCTGCCATACGAAAAACAAATTGATCGACTTAAACCCTGTTTCTAGCTGGGGAAGTTACACCTTGTCAAACTATCCACTGTTTAGCGTATATTTAGACAGCGGGGAATAATTGTGAGACAAGGGAATTAGAATAGAAATGTCTTAAAAATTCACCTCTGCATCTAAAAGCTAACCTAATATAAAATCATACTTTGCAATTGGCCCATTACCAGCTCTCTGAACAAACAAATAATTTGTATCATTCCCCTCTATCTAACAAAGTTAACAATGTTTTCTTTACTAACAATCATAGCACCAGGGTCCCAGGTTCGATTCCAGTCTCAGGTGACTGTCTGTATGGAGTTTGCACATTTTCCCCGTGTCTGCGTGGGTTTCCTCCGGGTGCTCCGGTTTCCTCCCACAGTCCAAAAGATGTGCAGGTTAGGTGAATTGGCCATGCTATGTTGCCCATAGTGTTAGGTGCGTGAGTCAGAGGGAAATGGGTCTGGGTGGGTTACTCTTCGTAGGGTCGG
>NW_025192373.1:0-1777 GCF_004010195.1 Chiloscyllium plagiosum
GGAGTGTTGAGTCAACCAGACTGCTGTGGGTCTAGAGTCATGTGTGGGCCAGACCTGCTCAAGGATGCAGCTGGGACGACTGAGTGAATTCTTTCCCACAACGACAGTTTCCTTCCCAAAAAAAGGACATAAGTGAATAAGATGGGGGTTTCTCCACCCCCACCTCCCGAAAGTTATTAGATTCTGAACTCCAGATTTCTGACTGAATTCCAATTCCACCATCTGCCACGGCGGGATTCAAACCTGGGAGTCCCTGGAACTGGGTTGATAGTCCAATCGATAATTGCACTCAACCATTGCTCCTTCAATCCCCCTGCGATGGCACGTGAACTTGCTGGTGCCTTTGCAGGTGGGATGTGCAGGTGAAGCTCTTCCCTCACTCAGGGCAGCTGAAGGGCTTCTCTCTGGTGTGGACCCGCTGGTTTTTCCGCAAGTTGCCCATCTGACTGAATGCTTCCCACATACGGGGCGGGTGAATGGCCTCTCCCCAGTGTGAACCTGCTGCTGTGTCAGCAGGTGGGAGGAATTGATGAAGCCCTTCCCGCACTCAGGGCAGGGGAACAGCCTCTCCCCGGTGTGACTGCACCTATGAGTCTCCAGGGCAGATGGGAAACAGAAGTCTTTCCTGCAGTCGCCACATTTCCATGATTTTTCTACGGGGCGTGATTCCTCGGGTTTCTTCATGGTGGAAGCTTCAGCCACACACAAACATGTGGAGCCCCTCCCCACTCTGACTTCATCTTCCCAGGCCGTATAACTGTTTCAGGCTCCACTCTCAGTGCACTGCAACGGCAGTGCAACGGCACCAGTCCCACTGATGCTGAAAACGTACTCAAACAGGAACCAAAAAGCTTTGCTCCTTCTCACAGAATCAGAGTTGAAAACAGTTGCGGTCCCGATGGATTGAGTGACTGTAACATTGACGTCAAAGTGAGAACTTCAGACGCTGGAGAGTCAGAGTCCGAACGTGCAGTGATGTAAAAGCACAGCAGGTCAGGCAGTATCCGAGGAGCAGGAGAGTCAACGTTTTGGGCAAAAGCCCTTCATCTGTTGATTTTGAAACTTCAGTCTTCAGATCTTCAAATACCCTGTAAAAAGGGATTTTAAAGGTCACCACTATCAGTCCAGGGTAGAAGAGAAAAGATAAAGTAAAACAGAAAAGATATCTATCCCACCCATTTCCCAATCTCTATCTTTCCCCCCCCAACCTCACCTGAGTAATTAAGACACATACCTGAGTTTGCAGAGTCTCCTCCCTCCCTGGATTCACTCCAGTTGCTACAAGTGAACAGATTCCCCCCCCCCCCCACCCCCATCCCTCTCAGGGTGAAGAGCTGCCCAGAGGGAGGGAGTTCCACTCAAACCTGACAGGGACACTTCCCCGTCATGACGTTAAAGGAGCGAGGGGGCGGAGCGAGTCAAGGGGGCGGGCGAAGGGGCGGGGCGTGTCAAGGCGGCGTGTGAAAGGGCGGGGCGTGTCAAGGGGGCGTGCGAGGGGGCGGAGCGAAGTCGACAACAGGTCACACCACACTGCGCCTGCTTCGGCCGGCTCTCCGGCCCGCCCGACGCTGCGCCTGCGCAGCACTGTACAGTTTGAACAAACCCCTTCTCTTCAGAGAATCCCCAAAGTGTGGAAACAGGCCACTCGGCCCAACGAGTCCACACCGACCCTCCGAAGGGTAACCCACCCAAACCCATTCCCCTATTGCTCTACATTTAACCCTGAGTAATGCACCTTACCTGCACATCCCTGGGCACTATGGGTAATTTAGCATGG
>NW_025192373.1:2504-3688 GCF_004010195.1 Chiloscyllium plagiosum
AGGATCCAATCCTTGCCATCCTGAAGCCATGTCTCTGTAAGGAGTCTCAGGTCATAATTATTCCCTTCAATGTGTGCAGTCAATTCATTCACTTTTGCTACAATGCAGCAAACATTGAGACACCATTTTTAGTTTCAATTTTTGTGATCTTTAAAATCCAGTTTTGATCGCTGGTACATTTACTCTCCTTGTCCCTTTCTATCACTCTCTGATGTTCATTTTCCACATCACCTCACCGCTCACCAGGCCTGATTTGGATTGGTCATGCTAAATTGACCAGAGCGTCCAGGGGTGTGCAGGTTAGGTGGGTTAGCCATGGGAAATGCAGGGTTATAGTTTCATAGTAATAGAAGCAGGAGTAGGCCATTTGGCCCATCCAGCCTGCTCCGCCATTCATTAAGATCATGGTTGATCTATCCATTGTCTTAGCTCCTCCTCCCTGCATTATCCCAACTACCCTTCATTCCCCTACCATGCAAACACCCATCCAACTGTGTCTTGAATATATTTAATGAAGCTGTCTCTACTGCTTCCTTGACCAGAGAATTCCATAGATTCACTACTCTCCGGGATAAGCAATTTGTCCTCATCTCTGTCCGAAATCCACTCCCCCTAACCTTGAGGCCTAGTCTCACCCACCAGCAGAAATGACTGAATACGGGCTTCATCCCAACAGTGCAATCAATTCCCACTTTCCAACAAAATCCCATATGTCCTCACTCACTCAGTTGCTGGGTCACAAATGAAAGATTTCATTTTAACTTCTTCTGATCCCATTAAGGGCAAAATATCCTTGAAAGCTGCTCTGCAAGTCCAGTCTTCACAACCACATTTCTGCTTTCACCGAAGACGATTAGAGTCTTACAGCACAGAAACAGACCAGTCATCCCAACTTGACCAGATATCCTAAATTAATCGCGTCCCATTTGCCAGCATTTGGCCCACATCCCTCTAAACCCTTCCTATTCATGGACCCAGCCAGGTGCCTTTTAAATTATGTCATTGCACCAGCCTCCACCACTTCCTCTGGCAGCTTGTTCCATACATTCACCACACTCTGTGTGAAGAAGTTGCCCCTCACTTCCCTTTCCCCATTCACCTTTAACCTATGCCTCTCTTAGTTCTGGACTCCCATACCCTGGGGAAAAGATCTTGGGTATTCACCCTATGCATGCCCCTTATAA
>NW_025192374.1:0-977 GCF_004010195.1 Chiloscyllium plagiosum
GATTGGGGACCCAGTGAGATTTTCAAATGCGTCTCTGTATTCAGAGATTTATTAAAAAAATAATTGGAGCTGAAATAACAAATGGGAAGGTCGGAATTACTGACAAAAATGTGACATAAACCACAAGAAACCCTCCTTCCTCAAACACACACAGACACAGCCATAAGGACAGATGGTTTCTAGAACATTCCCACACACTCGATCACTCGAAAGCAGACACAGGTCACTCCTTCCCAGTTCCTAATACGGAGGGTGAAAACGTTGCTGTCCTGAAGGATTCTGTCCAAGTTTCCTGAAGACAAACGGAGTTTTGGAATTCCTGTGTTTTGGTCTAAATTGTGGTCAATCCTGTGTCGTGAAGAAATGTAAACGCAGGGAAAACGTATTCACCCCGTTAACTGCCTGCGGGGCCTTCCGAACAGTGTCTCCTTCTCCCTGGAACAGGATCTCTTCCCTCGGGATCTTATCGTTTGTTCAATTCACTGACATCCGGCCGTTCACAAACAATGTCAGGAGCAGACCTTTCAGGGGAATGTCAGTTATAGAATGTTGGGGACAGAACGTTCTGGGGAATGTCAGTTATAGAATGTTGGGGACAGAACGTTCCGGGGAACTCCTTGACCTGTCCATCACATCTCCCTCACACCCACCCCACCAACATGATGTACTATGGCTGGGCACACTGTAACATTAATGGGGTGAGAGACAGAGGGTCGAATCACATGAATGGGAACTAAAGGCATTTCCAGATCAGCTGAAATGGTTAGATCTCCAACGTTCTCAATCCACCTCACAGAACCAGCCCAGAAGGGGTGGGGGGTGGGGGGTGGGGATATATCTGTTCACCGTGGAACACTGTGTCGACCAGGAGAGTGTACTGCTCAGTACAACCCAGTAATCTGTCCAGCGTGGAACACTGTGCAGATTTATCCATTGTCCTGGTCAATACAATCCATCAATCTGTCCAGAGTGAAACA
>NW_025192374.1:2023-3688 GCF_004010195.1 Chiloscyllium plagiosum
TAAAAGGCCAATGGGCACACGGTTGAGCTTTCTCAGTTCGGAGCTGTCGTGCACAGTTTACCCCGAGCATGGCAGATAAGGGGCAATTACACCACGGTTTGTCGACAGGTGCACGGAGATCAGGGGGATGGGCTCATACAGAGGGGACCATTCTCTTCCCAGAGTGGACCACAGCACCAGACCAACCGAGCATAATCTGAGCTCACCACCCAGCTTAGTGCAGTATCTGCAGTCTGAAGAAATATCCAGAAATAAAGGACCAGCATCATTAACCTACCCCACTCTGTCAGGATAAGGGTCACGGTATTCTCTCTGCTCCCTCACACCGAGCATAATCTGAGCTCACCACCCAGCTTAGTGCAGTATCTGCAGTCTGAAGAAATATCCAGAAATAAAGGACCAGCATCATTAACCTACCCCACTCTGTCAGGATAAGGGTCACGGTATTCTCTCTGCTCCCTCACACTCACCATATATCTGTTATAGCACCTACCCCCAAACAAGGCTCATGCTCCACCACTCTCATTCCTGCATGCAATCACCTTCCACCCCCATTGCTTTCTCTCTTTCTCTCTCTCTCTCGCTCGCTCCACTTTATCCCTCACACCAATAACACTGCATGGATACAAGACTGTGGACTGACTCCCTCCAGACACCTCACCATCACCCTGTCCCCCACCGACACCAGCACTAACAGCAGGGCCACCCACTCCTACCCTCACTCCCTCACTCCCTTTCTCCCATTCCAGGAGAAACAACCTGGCATAGAACAGCAAGGAACAAGCCGGTTGGTGGAGAGCCCGATTTCCGTTCCCTCACCCCCTCCCCCAGGCATGTGGGGAGGACCCTGACACAAGCCAGAGCGGACCAAGACGCCCTGTGTGGAGAGTCTGATCCATCCACGTCCCACCAACCGGATAAGGAGCAATGTTAAGTGAAGGTTATTTCTCACTTTAAACCCACTGGCAGTTCAGTTTCCCCTGGCACAACTTAGAAGCCGTGGCCCTGATGCCATCTCCCTTTTGTATCAAGCTGTTACAAATTGAATCCCCAAAGTCTGTGTGGGCAAGAGTGTGGGCACACAACACATTGTCACCACCATCTCCCAGGATGGGAGCACGGAGACCCCCTCCTACACCTCCTCCTGTAAACAGCTCAGGTCCTGAAACTAATCTGTTCTCTTTACTGCTCTCTCCACCTGTCCGATATTTTCAATAATCTGTGCTTATATACACACAGCGCCCTCTGTTCCTGCTCCCCCTTTATAACGTTACTGCCTGTTTTATATTGTCCTTCAATGCCCTTCCTACCAAATTGCATCGCCTCACACTGCTCTGCATTGATCCCCATCTGCCCGAAAACTATACAAACGCGTCATTGTCCTGTTAGATTTGCACACTGTCCTCGATAGACTTCACAGTTCTTCAAGGTTTGGTGCCATTTACAAACATTGCGATTGTCATAGCATCACACTCCCCATGAAACAACTGAAATCCTGCCACACATACACGAGTGTGAGCAAGTGAAATACTGCTATATTCCCACGGAGGGAGTCGAATAATGAGATGTTGTCAACAGACCAACAAAAATCCTGATTACCGCAGACACGGTAAATGAAATTTTGACAAACCATGGAGCAAGAGAAATCCGGATCGACTCTGCTTA
>NW_025192375.1:0-3688 GCF_004010195.1 Chiloscyllium plagiosum
TCAGAATACCTGTGTTAAAATGAATGCATTTTTAAAGAAATGCACAAATTGCTGGAAAAGCTCAGCAGGTCTGTTAGCATCCAGATGCTTATTAAGCATTGTAGTTGTACCAGCCTCCACCACTTCGTCTGGCAGCTCATTCCATACGCACACCACCCTCTCTGTGAAAAGGTGCCCTTTAAGCCTCTTAAAAACCTTTCCCCTCTCGCTTTCAACCAATGCCCTCTAGTTTTGGACGCCCCTAACCTGGGGAAAAACCCTGACTACTCACCCTATCCATAACCGTTCGGTTTTGAAAAACCTATACTGCTGCGAAATGCGACTCCAATCAACACGAATGGCTGTACTTTCAGTCATCCTGGGCCTAAATTCTGAAATTCAATACTGACACCTCTTGTTTCTCCATCAAGTCACAATTCTAAATCCATTTTAATCAGTTTGTTCAGATGTATCACGAGATAAATCTGTGAGCTTTACTCCTAGACGTTTGTGCATAGAAGTAGGGACTAGCATCACTCAGCAATACCCATAAAGCTGTAACAGTATGCTCCTGTATGTTTGTTCATCAGACTGTCCTGACATGCTGTGACATACCTCTGCAAAAGGCAGGACTTGAATCCAGGCCTTCTAGCCTAGAGCTAGGATCACTCCCACACAAGTTCAGGAATTGGAATCAAATCCAAAGTTCTGTCTCAGAGACAGGGACACGACCCACTACACAACCACACCCAGATTTTGGGTCATATTTTAGTGCCTACTTTCAGCACGGTGTGGATTATTATAATCAGGTTACCATTACTGAATTACAAAAAAAACACTTTGTATTAGAAACAAATGCAAGGTATTTGTCTCAACTTAGGATATTGAGTGTATGTGCTATGCTATCGAAATTAACTATGGCCATCTTTAATCGCTATTATCTATTGTCTGCAATATTAGCGAAATACATCCTGCAGCCACACTCTGCACAATGAAGGGTCTCAAATGGATATTTATTACTGAACAGCAGAGTCAAAGGAAAAGCTTAATTTCTGGTCCCAAAACACCCGATCTCTCTTAGCCACCTCTAACGTGTGACTGCCCTCTTCCTAAAGCCATGAAATGATAACAGGCCGCTGATTACTGTTCAGCCTCTCCTCCTCCCTGACTGTGTCTGCAATCTGTCCCTCCTGCCCCTAACCATAGAAGGCAAATCAAGCTCAGAGTCTTTGTGAAAATCAAGGCCGGAGTGTGCAGGTATCCTGGAGAGGGATGGGCATTTCAAAATTGAAGGGGGAGGGTGAGGTGGCAGTAATATCACACACTGGGCAGAGGGGTGGCTGATGGAGTTTGGTTTGGATTAATGCGTGGTATTGGATTTGGTAAATCAAACAAGAGTAGGATTTTGTACAATTAAAAGTAGGGTCTTTGGCAGTGTTGTAGGACAGAGAACTAGGCCGTCAGGTATAATTCTTTATAGTTTGCATCTTTTCAGATAGTGTGGTTAAGAAAGTGTTTAACACACGTATCTTCAATGGTCAGACCTTTGAATATTGGAATTGGGACGTCATGTTGAGGTTGTACAGAATATTGCTGAGACCACTTTTGGAATATTGTGTCCAGTCCGGTCATCCTGCCCGCTCACTCCATAGGCACACCACCCTCTGGGTGAAAAATATGCCCCTTAGGTCACTTTTAAATGTTTCCCCTATCATCTCAAGCCTATGTCCTCCAGTTTTGGACTCCCCATACCCTTAGAAACTACCTTGACTCTTCACTTTGATATTAATAAGTTGGAGAGGGTTCAGAAAGATTACCCTCAATGTTGCTGGGAATGGAGGGAGTGAACTATAAGGAGAGGGTGGGTAGGCTGGGACTTTTTTCACTGGAGAGGATGAGATTAAGGGGTAACTTTACAGTGGTTTACAAAATCATGAGGTGCACAGATAAGCTGAAGAGCTGACGTCTTTCCCCTAGAGTCGGGAATTCAAAACTGAGGGATATTTTAAGGTGTGAGGAAAAAGATTTACAAAAGTCACAAGAGGTAAATATTTTAGACAGAATCTCGCTTGTGTGTGGAATGAACTTCCAGAGGAAGTGGTGAAAGCAGGGACAGTTACAACGTTTAAAGGACATTTAGATCAGTCCATGGATAAGACATCAGTTTGGATGGTGCTGTGAGCAGCTGCCCTCTCCCTCCCCCTCTCTGAATGAATCCCTGTTGGTTTTCACCCTCTGCCAATGCCTGTGCAGTGGCGTGGGGAGGCCAGTAGAGGGTGGCATTGCATCACTTTAAGCACCACAGAGACACACAGATATACACACGGGAATGATTAGGACACGGCGTGAAGCTCATCTGGTACTTAAATGAAACATAAAGAAATACTCAACTCACCTCGTAAACTGTTAAAATATGAGGGACAGAGAACACCCCAATTCCACTGTTTAAATACAAACATCGATTTATTTTTCACTCTGAAAGTGAACATTTTATATCAACTATGCACAACTCTGGGACCCCCTTTCTTTTAACTGCTTGTTACCCGAATCCAGCGCTACAGCAATATGCTGTTTCTGGGTCTGCCATCCTCTCATATCTCAGGTGCTTGTAAGCTTTCAGTTCAGAACAGCATTCACCCTCGCTTAAAGATACAGTACACCCTTCCAACTTCATCACATTATACCCTGATGTATATAGATAAGTGGAACCTATCCGGAATTCTCTTGCTCTGTGGTTTGTCAATGCTTCATCTACTAGGTAGGGAGGAGGGACTTGGGGGAGGGGCGTTGGAAATGCAATAGGTGGAAGGAGGTCAAGGTGAGGGTTGGGGGTGGGGGTGGGGGCGGACCGGTCAGGAAAACGATTGCAGGTTAGGAAGGTGGTGCTGAGTTTGAGGGATTTGACTGAGACGAGGTGGGGCGAGTGGAAATGAGGAAACTGGAGAAATCTGAGTTCCTCCCTTGTCGTTGGAGGGTTCCTAGGCGGAAGATGAGGCACTCTTCCTCCAACCGTCGTGTTGCTATGGTCTGGCGATGGAGGAGTCCAAGGACCTGCATGTCCTTGGTGGAGTGGGAGGGGGAGTTGAAGTGTTGAGCCACGGGGTGGTTGGGTTGGTTGGTCCGGATGTCCCAGAGGTGTTCTCTGAAACGTTCCGCAAGTAGGCGGACTGTCTCCCAATATAGAAGAGGCCACAGCGGGTGGCCACACACCTCCCCCCTTACTTCCTTCCAAGGCCCCAAGGATGCTGTTGCTGTGGGTAACATGGAGGGGTGAGAGAGAGAGGGAGAGAGAGTGGAGGGGAAGGTGCTGCATGCAGCAGTGAGAGTGGTGGAGCATGACCCTTGTTTGGCGTTAGGTGCGATAACAGATACACAGTGAGTGTGAGGGATCAGAAAGGACACAGTAACCTTTACCCTGACAAAGTGGGGAAGGTTATTGATGCTTGTCCCGTATTGCTGGACATTTCCTCAGACCGCAGATACTGCACTGAGCTGGGTGAGGAGCTCAGACCATGCTCGGTGGGTCTGGTGGTGTGGCTCTCTCTGGGAAAAGAATGGTCCCCCTCTGTACTAGCACATCCACCAGGACCTCCGTGCCCTGTCAACAAACCGTGGTGTAATTGCCATGGTCGGAATATCCAGCAGTACCCGGGCGGTGGTTAGTACCACCCGCCACGATGGGTGGGAGAATCGGGCTGGTATTGAATGA
>NW_025192376.1:0-3688 GCF_004010195.1 Chiloscyllium plagiosum
GTGTGGGAGATAGGGATTCCCAGAGTGTCCCGGTGTGTGAGAGAGAGATAGGCAATCCCATAGTGTCCCGGAGTGTGTGTGAGTGATAGGGAATCCCAGAGTGTATGTGAGAGATAGGGAATCCCAGAGTGTCCGGGATTGTGTGTGACAGATAGGGAACCCCAGGGTTTGTGTGAGAGGTAGGGACACAAAGACTGTGTGAGTGAGGGAATCATAGAGTATCTGAGAGAAATAGAATCTCAGAGATTCTTAGAGTGTATGTGAGAGATAGGGAATCCCAGAGTGTGTGTGAGAGATAGGGAATCCCACAGAGTACCCGAGTGTGTGTGAGAGATAGGGAATCCCTGAGAGTCCCCGAGTGTGTGCGAGAGATCGGGAATCCCACAGAGTCCCCGAATGTGTGTGAGAGATAGCGAATACCAGAGTGTGTGAGAGAGATAGGGAATCCCCGTGTGTCCCCGAGTGTGTGTGAGTGATAGGGAATCCCAGGGTGTCGCCGAGTGTGTGTCAGAGATAGGGAATCCCAGAGAATCCCAGAGTATGTGTGAGAGACAGGGAATCCCTGAGAGTCCCCGAATGTGTGTGAGAGATCGGGAATTCCACAGAGTCCCCGAATGTTTGTGAGAGATAGCGAATACCAGAGTGTGTTTGAGAGATAGGGAATACCAGGGTCTCCCAGAGTGTGTGTGAGAGAAAGGGAATCCCAGAGTGTGTGTGAGAGATAGGGAATCCCAGAGTGTCCGGGATTGTGTGTGACAGATAGGGAACCCTAGGGTGTGTGTGAGAGGTAGGGACACTCAGAGTGTGTGAGTGAGGGAATCACAGAGTATCTGAGAGAAATGGAATCTCAGAGATTCGCCGAGTGTGTGTGAGAGATAGGGAATCCCAGAGTGTGTGTGAGAGATAGGGAATCCCAGAGAGTACCCGAGTGTGTGTGAGAGATAGGGAATCCTTGAGAGTCCCCGAGTGTGTGTGAGAGATCGGGAATCCCTGAGAGACCCCGAGTGTGTGCGAGAGGTCGGGAAGCCCACAGAGTCCCCGAATGTGTGTGAGAGATAGCGAATACCAGAGTGTGTTTGAGAGAGATGGAATCCCAGAGTGTGTGTGAGAGATAGGGAATCCCAAAGAGCCCCCGAGTGAGTGTGATAGAATCCCAGAGAGTCCCCGAATGTGTGTGAGAGATAGCAAATCATAGAGAGTCCCCGAGTGTGTGGGGGAGATCGAGAATCCCAGACAGTCCCCGAATGTGTATGAGAGATAGGGAATCCCAGAGTTTGTTTGAGAGATAGGGAATCCCAGAGTGTGTGCGAGAGATTAGGAATCCCAGTGTCCCGGAGTGTGTGTGAGAGATAGGGTATCCCAGAGTGTGTGAGAGAGATAGGCAATCCCGTAGTGTCCCAGAGTGTGTGTGAGTGATAGGGAATCCCAGAGTGTGTGTGAGAGATAGGGAATCCCAGGGTGTCCCAGAGTGTGTGTGAGAGATAGGGAATCCCAGAGTGTCCCGGATTGTGTGTGACAGATAGGGAATCCCAGGGAGTGTGTGAGAGATAGGGACTCACAGAGTGTGTGAGTGAGGGAATCCCAGAGTATCTGAGAGAGATGGAATCTCAGAGATTCGCAGAGTGTGTGTGAGAGACAGGGAATCCCAGAGAGTACCCGAGTGTGTGTGAGTGATAGGGAATCTCAGAGAGTCCCCGAGTGTGTGTGAGAGATAGGGAATCCCAGAGTGTGTGTGAGAGAATCCCAGAGAGTTCCCGAGTGTGTTGGATAGATAGGGAATCCCAGACTGTCCCCGAATCTGTGTGAGAGAATCCCAGTGAGTCCCCGCGTGTGTGTGAGAGATAAGGAATTCCAGTGTGTGCCCGAGTGTCTGTGAGTGATACGTAATCCCAGAGAGTCCCCGAGTGTATGTGAGAGATAGGGAATCCCAGAGAGTCCCCGAGTGTGTGTGAGAGATCGGGAATCCCACAGAGTCCCAGAATGTGTGTGAGAGATAGGGAATACCAGAGTGTGTTTCAGAGATAGGGAATACCAGAGTGTCCCACAGAGTGTGTGAGACATAGGGAATCCCAGAGTGTGTGTGAGAGATAGGGAATCCCCGTGTGCTCCGGAGTGTGTGTGAGAGATAGGGAATCGCATAGTGTGTGTGAGAGTTAGGGAATACCAGTGTCCCCGAGTGTGTGTTAGAGATAGGGAAACCCAGAGAGTCCCCGAGTGTGTCTGATAGAATCCCAGAGAGTCCCCGAGTGTGTGTGAGAAAATCCCGAGAGTCCCCGAGTGTGTGTGAGAGATAGGGAATTCCAGAGAGTCCCCGAGTGTGTGTGAGAAAATCCCGAGAGTCCCCGAGTGTGTGTGAGAGATAGGGAATTCCAGAGAGTCCCCGAGTGTGTGTGAGAAAATCCCGAGAGTCCCCGAGTGTGTGTGAGAGATAGGGAATTCCAGAGAGTCCCCGAGTGTGTGTGAGAAAATCCCGAGAGTCCCCGAGTGTGTGTGAGAGATAGGGAATTCCAGAGAGTCCCCGAGTTGTCTGATAGAATCCCAGAGAGTCCCCGAGTGTGTGTGAGAGATAGGGAATTCCAGAGAGTCCCCTAGTGTGTGTGAGAGATAGGGAATCCCAGAGAGTCCCCGAGTGTGTGTGAGTGATAGTGACTCCCAAAGAGTCGCCGCGTGTGTGAGAGAGATAGGGAATCCCAGAGAGTCCCCGAGTGTGTGTGAGAGAATCCCAGAGAGTCCGGGAGTGTGTGTGAGTGAATGGGAATCCCAGAGTGTGTGTGAGACATAGGGAATCCCAGGGTGTCCCAGAGTGTGTGTGAGAGACAGGGAATCCCAGAGTGTCCCGGATTGTGTGTGACAGATAGGGAATCCCAGGGTGTGTGAGAGACAGGGACTCACAGAGTGTGTGAGTGAGGGAATCCCAGAGTATCTGAGAGAGAAGGAATCTCAGAGATTCGCAGAGTGTGTGTGAGAGTGGGACTCCCAGAGTGTGTGTGAGAGAGGGAATCCCAGAGAGTCCCCGAGAGTGTGTGTGAGATAGGGAATCCCAGAGTGTGTGTGAGAGATAGGGAACCCCAGAGTGCCCCCGAGTGTGTTTGAGAGATCGAGAAGCCCAGTGAGTCCCCGAGTGTGTGTGAGTGATAGGGGCTCCCAGAGAGTCGCCGCGTGTGTGTGAGAGATAGGGAATCCCAGAGAGTCCCCGAGTGTGTGTGAGAGAATCCCAGAGTGTCCCTGAGTGTGTGTGAGAGATAGGGAATCGCATACTGTGTGTGAGAGTTAGAGAATACCAGAGTGTCCCCGAGTGTGTGTTAGAGATAGGGAAACCCAGAGAGTCCCCTATTGTGTCTGATAGAATCCCAGAGAGTCCCCGAGTGTGTGTGAGAGATAGGGAATCCCAAAGTGTTTGTTGGAGATAGGGAATCACAGAGCGTCCCCAAGTGTGTGTGAGAGATAGGGAATCCCAAAGAGCCCGCGAGTGTGTGTGAGAGAAAGGAGGGTGTCCCAGAGTGTGTGTGAGAGACAGGGAATCCCAGAGTGTCCCGGATTGTGTGTGACAGATTAGGAATCCCAGAGTGTATGTGAGACATAGGGAATCCCAGGGTGTCCCAGAGTGTGTGTGAGAGACAGGGAATCCCAGAATGTCCCAGATTGTGTGTGACATATAGGGATTCCCAGGGTGTGTGTGAGAGATAGG
>NW_025192377.1:0-3688 GCF_004010195.1 Chiloscyllium plagiosum
CTGAAGATCACTCATATCCTTCATTGTTGATGCCTATTCTGTTCCACAATCCAGACAATGCAAGTTTTCTGCACAACAGCAGTAGCTTTATTATTGGACAGCCGGCGAGAGTTTCAAAGGGTCTCTAAAGTAGCCGAGTGTCTACTTGCAGACACTCTTCTTCATGAATCTCTGCACACAGAGACAGTATATTTAATAGGAATTAGACAAAGGCATATCAGTCACATGGGCGATTGTCAACAGATAGTTTAAAGTAGGTAATTATGACCTTACAAAGCTTGATGAATGGCGATGTCCTGTGAAAACGTGTGATGGATTACTGAAACTGAACATCATATTGTCCATGATTATGTGTTGATGGGAAGAGATTAAGGCAGATGGGTTCTTCTTTCAGCAAATGGGGGATTCACTTACTTATGCTAATATGGATGGGAGGTAAGACAATGGGAGCAGGAGGCAGTTTAACAGGGTTGTGCCCAGGGCACTCAGTCTTGTCTGGAAAGTGCAAATTCCTCTGTCTGGGGTTACGGGGCAATCCACATGTTCTATTTTGAGATACTGTCAGCCTCCCCCCTTCTGAGGTGTTCTGTCTGTATTCTAAGAGTACAGGCCTTCAGTTGATGAAATAAGGACTTTGGCAAGGGAATGTTTAACCCTTGAGACCCCACGGTGTCCTGAAAGAGAAGCAAAAGTTATGGAACTGGTCCCTCTATGGTATTTTAACTTCCTCGTTCTGACCAGGAATCTGACCCGTTGATCAGAATTGAATGCAATGATTGGCTGTGACCTAACTAGAGCATTGTCAAGGGTCAGCAACTTTTCCCTGAGTTTGTTATCATTCCCCCATTCATGAAGCCCAGCATCCCATTTGTTTTACTCAAAATACTTTATGTTTTCTCTCCTTTCAGGACACATTGTCCCCCATTCCTGCTATCCTACTCTCTGTGTCTGTGCCATTCAAATATATATTCCCTTTCTACGTTGCTTCTCTCAAAATGCATCAACTTACTGCGCGTTCTAAAGAAGAGGCATATTGCATTCAAATTATTAACTCTCGCTCCACACATTATAACCCCTGGAAAACAGAACAGTGCAGCACTGGAATAATTGGCCCAACATGTCTGTGCGGACCATGATGCCATTCCAAACTAATTCCACCTGCCCGGACATGATCCATATACCTGCCAAACCCTGCCAGCGTATGCGCTGCCCAAATGCCTCTTAAGCATTGTGATTGTTTCTGCTTTTACCACCTCCCAGGAGAATACATTCCAGTCATCTACCACCTTTTGCATAAGAAACTTGCCTGACAAAACTCCCTTTAAACTTTCACATGTTGTTGGAAATACTCAGCAGGTCTTGCAGGATCTGTTAAAATAAAAATCCGTTAATGTTTCGGGTCCTTCCTCAGAAACGTGAACTCTGATTTCTCTTTACAGATGCTTCCAGACTTGTTGAGCATTTCCAGAAGCTTCTCTTTTTGTTTCTGATTTCCAGCATCTGCTGTTCTCTCAGTTTTAATTTTCTTTAAATTTCCCCCTGTCCCCTGAAATCTATGGCCTCTAGAATTTGTCATTTCTACGTTGGAAAAAGATTCAGATTATAGAACATAGAACATCGAACAATACAGTGCACAACAGGCCCTTCGGCCCTCAATGTTGCACCGACCTGTGGAATTTTCTCAACTCGTCCCCCTACACTATCCCAAAATCATCCATGAGCTTATCTAAGGATTGTTTAAAACTCCCTAATGTGGCTGAGTTGACTACCTTAGCTGGTAGAGCATTCCACACACTTACCACTCTCTCTGTGTAAAGAATTTGCCTCTGACATCTGTCTTAAATCCATCACCCCTCAATTTGTAGTTGTGCCCTCTCGTACAAGCTGTCATCATCATCCTAAGAAAAAGACTTTTACTGTCTACCATATCTAATCCTCTGATTATCGTGTATGTCTCTATCAAATGCCCCCTTAGCCGCCTTCTTTCCAATGAGAACAGATTCAAGTCTCTCAGCCTTTCCTCATAAGACCTTCCCTCCAGACCAGGCACCATCCTGATAAATCTCCTCTGCATCTTTTCCAATGCTTCTGCATCCTTTTTGTAATGGGGCGACCAGAACTGTACATAATATGAAAACTGTGGCCACACCAGCATTTTGTATGGTTGCAGCATGATATTGCGGTTCCAGAACTCAATCCCTCTACCAATGAAACCTAACACGCCGTATTCTGCCTTAACAGCACTATCCACCTGGGTGGCAACTTTCAGGGATCTATGTACATGGACTCCGACATCCCTCTGCACATTCACACTACCAAGAATCTTTCCATTGACCCAGTACTCTGCCTTCCTGTTATTCTTCCCAAAGTGCATCACCTCACATTTAGCTGCATTGAAATCTACTTGCACCTCTCAGCCCAATTCTGCAGTTTATCTAAATCCCCCAGCAACCTGTAACATTCTTCCAAACTGTCTACTATTCCACAGACTTTAGTGTCATCTGCAAATTTACTAATCCATCCACCTATGCCTGCGTCGAAGTCATTTATAAAACTGACAAACAGATCCTTGTGGAACACCACAAGTACCTGGGCTCCAGACTGAATATTTTCCATCAACCACCACTCGCTGCCTTCTCTCCGAAAGCCAGTTTCTAATCCAAACTGCTAAATCACCCTCAACTCCATGCCTCTGCATTTTCTCCATTAAACTACCATGTGGAACCTTATCAGAGGCTTTACTGAAGTCCATGTATGCCACGTCAACTGCCCTAGTCTCATCTAAATGCCTGGTCACCTTCTCAAAAAACTCAATGAGGTTTGTGAGACACGACCTGCCCTTGACGAAACCATGTTGACCATCTGAAATCAAATTGTTGCTTGTTAGATGATTATAACTATTTTCTCTTATAATCCTTTCCAAAACCTTTCCTACGATGGAAGTAAGGCTCACTGGTCTATAATTACCTGGGTCATCTCTGCTGCCCTTCTTGAAAGAGGGCACAACATTTGCAATCCTCCAGTCCTCGGGTACTAAACCCATAGACAATGATGACTCAAATATCAAAGCCAAAGTTCTGCTATCTCCTCCTTAGCTTCCCAGAGAATCCACGGATAAACGCCATCCAGCCTGGGGACTTGTCGACTTTCACTCCTTCTAGAATTGCTAACACCTGTGCGTAACTAACCTCAATCCTTTCTAGTCTAATATCTCGTAACTCATTTCTGTCTTCTACAGTATTCTCCTTTTCCTGTGTAAACACCGATGAGAAATGTTCATTTCGCACTTCTCCGATCTCTGCAGGGTCCACACTCAATTTCCCACTTCTGTCTTTGATTAGCCCTATTCCTACCCTAATCATCCTTTTATTCTTCACATACCGATAGAAAATTTCAGGCTTATCCTTTATTCTGTTTGCTAAAGACTGCTCATGTCCTCCCTTCGCTTTTCTTGACTCTCTCTTTAAATCCTTCCTAACTGATCTGGAACTCTCTATTGCTTCATCTGTACCATTTTGCCTCATCAACACATAAGCCTCTTTTTCTTCTTAACAAGATATGCAATTTCAGTAGTAAACCATGGTTTACAAACTCTGTCTGTGCCAGTTGGGTCACCCCACAGCCATTGACTTTCCAAAGACAACAATACAAGATTTTCTAACCTCTCCTCTTCCAGGCAACATCCTGG
>NW_025192378.1:0-3689 GCF_004010195.1 Chiloscyllium plagiosum
AAATCGACGTTTCGGGCAAAAGCCCTTCATCATAACCCCTGGCTATTGCATTGGGGTCATGGGTTTGAATTCCACAATGACATATGATGAAATTTGAATTCAGTAAATCCTGAAATTAGAAGCTAGTCTAATGGTGACAATGTACCTATTATCGATTCTTTTAGAAATCCAGATAATATCCTTTGGGAAGGAATCTGTAATCCTCACCTGATCAGGCTTACATGTGACTCCAGATCCACAACAATGTGGTTGACTCTTAACTGCCCTCTGAGAGATCAGAGTTGGGCAGTAAATGCTGATGCCCACATCCCTTGAATGGAAATGTTACAATATATACTGCTACCCCATGATATATAGTAGCAGTCACCAATGCATTGCAGTAACCCACCAACATGCCTCCTTTCAAATGCATGACCTCTACCATCTGGAAGGAAAAGGATAGCTCATGAAGAAGCCAAGAAGAGAACACCACCCAAGTTCTCCCACAAGTCACAACCATTGTGACTTAGAAGTATACCACTGTTCCTCCAGTGTTGCTGGGTCAGAATTATAAAACTCCCTCCCAAGCAACACTGTTGGTATCCTTGTACCCAAGGACGACAGTGGTTCAAGAAGGCAACTCACCACCTCAAGGGATGGGCAATAAATGTTGTTTTGAGGCAGTAACACCCACATCCCATGAATGAATAAAAAAAATCAAAGAAATTGCTACAGTGTTGGTACCATCTGTGGAACATCTTAATATGCAAGTGTTGAAGGACACCTAGATTCACTAGCTGTTTTTCATTTGACAAGAGTTATCATTGTCTACAGTCTGATAGCCAACTATTGCCCTATGACAGGAATGCTAATATCTGTCAAGATTCCTGCTTCTCTTCCGAATTTTGTCTTCAGCTTGTTCAGCAGTGATATAGAACATCAACAGTTTTTGAGAAGATTTGTAACTCCGGGATAAGTATGTAAGTTCACTCGCAGAGCTGGAAGGTTTGTTTTCAGACATTGTGTCACCACGACTAGGTAACATCAGTGAGAGTCTCTGGTGAAGCGCTGGTGTTATGTCCCGCCTCTCTATTTATAGGTCTTGGTTTCTTAAGGTGGTTGATGTTATTTCCAGTTCTTTATTCTCAAGGGAAGGTAGATCGGATCAAAATCGATGTATTTGTTGATGGAGTTCTGGTTAGAATGCCATTCCTCTAAGAATTCTCGTGTTTGTCTTTGTTTCACCTGTCCTAGGATTTGTGTGTTGTCCCAGTCAAAGTGGTGTCCTTCTTTCACTGTATGTGTGGAAACTAGTGATAGTGGGTCATGTATTTTGGCGGCTAGTTGGTGTTCATGTATCCTGGGCATGTTTCCTGCTAGTTTGTCCAATGTAGTGTTTTTTACATTTCTTGCATGGTATCTTGTGAATGACGTTAGTTTTACTGGTAGTATCTAATGGATACTTCAGGTTCGCTAGTCGATGTTCAAGTATGTTGGTAGGTTTGTGGGCTACCATGATGCCAAGGAGTCTAATTAGTCTAGAAGTCATTTCTGATATCCCTTTGATGTAAGGTAATGTGGCTATATTTTTTGGTTGCGTTGTGTCTGCTTGTTTGAGTTTGTTTCTGCAGTTCAAACCAATGAAAGAGATAGCAGTGTCTGGGGCAAGAAACGTTTCGGGTCCAGTTACCCTTCCTCACAACAGTTCTAAGGAAGGGTATCTGGACCCAATCATTAACTCTGATTTCTGTCCATAGATGCTGCCAGACATGTTGAGCTTTTCCAGCAATTTCTGTTTTTGTTTCTGATTTCCAGTAACTGCAGTTCTTTCTGTTTTTAGGAAAGAGATGACTTTTGTTTAGCAAAGCATGTAATTTCACTACTTTCTCCATTTGGAAGACAACAGGAAAATAAGAAACTATGCAGTTTTTTTCAGCTATATTGGTGCTGTTTTTTCACATGGTTGCATGTTCTAAGCCCAATCATTCTTGATCACACCCATGTAGCTATTCCACCAAAACAGAAATTGTTGGATAAACTCAGCGGGTCTGGTAGCTTGTTTGGAGACAAAGCAAAGTTCACACTTAAGGTACAGTGACCTTTCAGAATTCATTGTAGCTTGGAAAACGTTGGTACCAAGATTTGGTGTCGGGAGCAGGTGGGGCTGCAGCTTTCAGGTCTCGCTATCAAATTCAATAATTTTAGGGCCTGAGTATCTTCTTCCACGTTCTTCCTTTCACTCTGTTATGGCACGGGATAAACCCACCTGCTTAACTTAAAACCAGCAACACAGAAAAGATTTATCCCGTGCAGTAATCTGTAAAAATTCGAGTGGCCAAGGACTATTTAAAGTAAAAATTAACAACTTTATTTCTTAAAGTATAACAGAGAATAACTAACGAACAACTATTTACCATTCCTTGCTGTAACCTATCTGTTACCTTCCCTTCTATAATACTAGTCTGATAAAACTCCCAATTAAGATTTACAAAATAAGACTTCTTATCTCAAAACCAGGCAGCTTTCGTTCTTCTGTTCAGATCTTGCTGTGTCGTCTTTTCTTCTTCTTAGGAATTTCTTCGTCAAGATTACTGATCAAAAAGGTACTTTTAAGAGAGCTACTTTCAGGCAGTCTGTTTACATGCTGAACTTGTCAGTTCTCCTCAACTGGTCAATTTTCCCCGATCTTATACCCCCAAAGCATTGGATTGTGTCAATGGCTTTTAAGATTGTCAATATACTCAATTCAAGCTTGATTGGAGTTTGATATTTTTAGTGTATAATTTAAACTGGCTGAATTCAAATTTGTTTTTGTCTCCAGGCAATGAGCTAATTAAGTTGTTTGACCAATTGTTACATTGTTGCCTTATTGAGAATACTTTGTGCTGTGTCCAGTAGTTCTGCTGCTTTTAACTCTCTTAAAGTACGCCCACATCTTCATAACTCATTCTCATTCTCGCACTCGCACTGGCTGCTTTCACCATAGCCAACCCGTTTTCATCCACTAATGGTCTCCATTAGCAGCTTTTCTTTTTCCCCAGCTCAATGTTCCATTCCTTTGTGCATCCTTCTGTTATTCTTTGTCTGGGCTTCATAACCCCCCAAACGACTTCAGCCTAGTTACAGTGAATTCTGAAGAAGAGACTTTGGACCCGAAATGTTGACTTTTTCTCCACAGGTGCTGATAGATGTGCTGAGTTTCTCCAGCTATTTCTGTTTTTGTTTCAGTTTCCAGCACCTTGTTTTTTTTCTTTCAGGTTTCCATTCCGTTAGGTTATAGTAGTTTGTAACCACTAAATAAGATTGTGCAAAACGATACTTCCCTGCAAATAGTTCTGATACCTTCACTTTCAGTCAGTCACTCCTCCAGCATTAATTTAAAAATAAAAGTGGATAGCAATGATGGCTTCTTCAAGACTAATTTTTTCATTGCAGTCCTGGCTCATTACGTCATTGAGATGACCATAAAGAGTAGTGAAACACAGATACACTGAGGCCCACGGATCCATCAAAACAATTATTCAAAGTATTAGACATTTTGAAGCAGTGTTTTGGATATTGGGATGGATCAAAAGATAGCATACACCACAGACCCACCAGGATGACTCAGAACATTGTAATATATTGAATAGGAAATTCCCCAATTCTTCTCATACATGCTGTTTGTGTATTCTAGTGAAGTTTGCCGATGATACAAAGTTAGGTGGACA
>NW_025192379.1:0-1413 GCF_004010195.1 Chiloscyllium plagiosum
CTTTCCAAGTCTGTACTGAGGATTTCATGAGAACCTTCAAGATTGTGGGGAGACTGTGGAACTCACTACCACAGTGAGTAGTTCGGGTGAAAGCAAGGGTGAGCAAGCCAATACAAACGATTGTCATTATCACCAGATTCACAGCACAATGAAATTAAAACACACAATGTCCCTCAGAATTTCTCAGCTCTTCCTAGTCAGACTTGAAGAACAGATTTTGCACACCAAAACTATAATTTAAATAAAAATTAACAATTATAAATACTGCAACTTTACTCAGGCAAAGTTAAACAAGATAATTTAATTAATAGCAATGATCATGCCCCCACCATCTCACAGACAGAGACTTAAGGGGTAAATTAAAAAAGAAAACAAAGAATTGACCAATTCAACCTGTTTCCAACAATTGATTTCCAAGCTTTTGTGCAATTTTTGGACGATGAGTCGTTCACACGCACATAACCGCATATCTAATTTCAAAGTCACTGCTGAATGTGAATGGTTGTCCTGATGCATTCAACTACTTCTTACAGACTGCGACTCATTCCCAGAAAAAGCCAACAATTCTTTAACTGGACAGAAAAAAAAAGTAGATTAGATTACTTACAGTGTGGAAACAGGCCCTTCGGCCCAACAAGTCGACACCGACGCGCAACCCACCCATACATTTACCCCTTTAACCTAACACTATGGGCAATTTAGCGTGGCCAATTCACCTGACCCGCACATCTTTGGACTGTGGGAGGAAACCGGAGCACCCGGAGGAAACCCACGCAGACACGGGGAGAATGTGCAAACTCCACACAGTCAGTCGCCTGAGTCGGGAATTGAACCCAGGTCTCTGGCGCTGTGAGGCAGCAGTGCTAACCACTGTGCCACCGTGCCGCCCCAAGTAGCTTCTGGGCTCAACATGCTGCAGCTCCCACTGGAAGCAAAGTTGGACGGAGGGAAGTCCAGCAGAAAACAAAAATAGCTCACTGACTCTCCACTACCAGAACAGGTGGGAGTTTCAGTCCTGGGGATGACCCACAACAGCATCACCGGTGTAATCCGATTGTTGGGAGCACTGGTGCCCCCGCAAGTTGCAGGACAACAAAAACCTCCACCTGCACTAGGGGCTGGCAAATGGCCTCTCAACAGTGTGGATCTGCTAGTGCCTCAGCAGATGGGAAGAATTGCTGATGGCCTTCCTGCACTCGGGGCAGTGGGAGGGCCCCTCCCCCTGTGGACCCGCCGGTGGGTCAGCAGGTTGGAGGAATGGCTGAAGCCCTTCCCCTACTCAGGACAGCTAAAGGGCCTCTCCCCCGTGTGGACTAGTTGGTGGATCTGAAGGGTGGAGGCCTGTGTGGATGCATCGATGGGTCTCCAAGGCAGAGGGGACACAGAAAACCCCTCTGGGAGGGGAAAGTGTGT
>NW_025192379.1:2716-3689 GCF_004010195.1 Chiloscyllium plagiosum
CAGTCCAACATCGACTCCTCCACATTGTTTCCAGTGAACACAGCCCACACCTGGTGCGGTCTATAAACCTTACAATGCTGACGACATAACGCAGTACCTGCACTCCTGGAAAATTTCTAACCATACTGGCTACTCATTCACTGCTGCAACTGATACACAACATTGGAAACTTAGTGCAGAGGCTGAAAGAAATGAGCAGTTTTAAAACAAAAACCTGTTGCAGCTCAAAGCTTGCAATGAGTTTGAGACTGGTGGTAAGTTCAGGTAACCTTTATTGCAACCCAACTTTACTACAGCTTCAGATCCTCCCAGCAAAAAGGCATAGAAAAAGTAGCTGCTTTTTAAACTGCACAAGGTCAGAGCATTGTCAGTCCAGAGTAGAAATTCAGAATATGCAATTCTACTTTCTGAGGAACGTTTTTTGCTTTTGTTATTCCACAAAATTGAAAGCACAATCCCACTCCCTGTGTTCTCACTCTGCTTGAACTAATTCTCCTGAAGATTCAGGATCTCACAGACAGAAAAGCAAAAAATGTCAAAACTGGCATCTCTCTGAATTTTGGACAACCCCATCCAACAGTTAATATCTTTCACAACACCATGGTACTGCTGAGAATGAGGTCTGATTTTGGGAAGCAAAAACAAAAGGGTGTGTCAATTCGGGGTGGACCAGCAATGCAGCTTCTTGATGAAGAACCAGACATTAAATTGTTAACATCCCCAGGAAAAAAAAAAGGGTGGGTGTGGAGGAGGTGAGACATCAAGGCATTAACACCAACACTCAAGAGAAACTAAACATACAGACATGGCGAGCATTGTTGGAAAGCCAGGGTCATGGAGATATACAGCACAGAAACAGACCCTTCAGACCAACTCATCCGTACAGAAAATATATCCTAAATCAATTAGTCCCATTTGTCAGCACCTTAGCCGATAACTCTTCTTATTCATTTTCCTCATTCAGATGCCTTTT
>NW_025192380.1:0-1893 GCF_004010195.1 Chiloscyllium plagiosum
GGGTGAGTCTGAATGGGATGCTCATTATAGGGTCGGTGTGGACTCCATGGACGATTACCCTGTTTCTGCACTATAGGGATTCTATTCCATTCTCACGAAGAAGAATGTACTTATCTCAAAGTGCTGTGAATCTGGGGAATCCCTTATTCAAAATGCGGTGGATGCCAGGACAATGAGCAAATTTACTGAAGAGATATAGATGTTGAATCTGTTTCCTCTGCTCTAAACAAAAACAAATCTTCGCTTGTCCAACCTCTCCCTATAACTCAGACCCCTGAGCCTTGGGATCATCCTTGTAAATTTCTTCTGCACTTTTTACAGTTTAATAACTGAAACCTACATTACATTCATCACATTTCCAGTGTTTCCCCACGGCATTGGAACTGATGTGACAACGCCAATGGATTACAAACCATGATCGATAATTTACTCCTTTACAACAATCCCGTTTTCATAGTATTTTCCATGCTACAGGTATCCTTGTCCCTTTCTGGTTGCATGATTAATTTAAAACTTGTCCTCATACAAAACACATCTGTAGCTTAATTGTTCCTGGGAAATGTGCCATGTTTTTTTCAGACTTTTAAAAACAAATGAACTCTCTCTCCACAGTCACCACGCTAACATGGACTTCGCTGCGTCTCAGTACTTTTTCCAGACACACTGACATTTGAAATATTCGCCCACGGACAGAATACACACCTTTCCTTCCACTTGAAAAGGCCAATGATATTCAGATCGGCACGGATCAAGTAACCATCCAAACTGAACAGGAAGTTCAATTTGAATTTCTCATCCACAAATCCGCCCTTTCAGAACCCTACAATAGAGAAAACAGGTCACCACTGTTAACACGGGATGGAAATTCATAAGACAATTATAGTATTAAATTGTAGTTTCTTTGTTTCCCCCAAAGTTTTAAATCTCAGTCTCACAATTTCTCTCTTCTGTGAACTGAAATCCAAACCAATCTCCTCACTTCTTCCCTCCACACCCAGTTCTAACACTCTCTCCTCTCTTTGAATTCAGTTTCCTCGCTCCTGTCTGCAGACTAAGAACCAAAAAAAGGGGCGGCACGTTGGCACAGTAGTTAGCACTGCTGCCTCACAGCACTCGGGTCCCAGATTCGATTCTAGCCTCGGGCTCATTCTCTCCGTGTCTGCGTGGGTTTCCTCCGGGTGCTCCAGTTTCCTCCCACAGTCCAAAGACTGACAGTGCAGGTCAGGTGAATTGGCCATGTTAAATTACCCATAGTGTTAGGTGCTTTAGTCAGAGGGAAATGAGTCTGGGTGGGTTGCTCTTCGGAGGGTCGGTGTAGACTGGTTGGGCAGAAGGGCCTGTTTCCATACTGTAGGAAATGTAATAAAATCAATGAGTGTGACTCGGAGCCTCCGGGATGTTGATGAATCCTCTCCCCACCTCCCAAGCTTTCCTTCCTGATCAGACACACATTGTTTTTTTTTCTCCAATCTGGAACCTCTTATTTATTTCCCCGACTCCGCCCTCTGATGAGAACCATCCTGTACACACTGCCCAAATCATATCTGGTTGAACTAAAATGAAACAGATTAGAATTCTAATTACAGGCCCACTCCTGTCCCTCTCCATAACATTCCTGAATCTTCACAAGAGTTCTAATAAGTTTCTGCAAAATGCTTCCCCATTGATACTTTGACCACTCGTCAGGATACCAGGGGAGGGGCCATTCCCCTAGGTCCTGCTTTCAGAGGGAGGAAGCTGCCAATTACAGATTAACCCCACACACCCACAGCCTCCCTGGCACTGGCCCACCCTGCACATACACCAACAATTGGCCAGCACTGCGTCCCGTTCACTGGTCTCCCCTCCTGCACCACATGCTCCAGATCACACAGGAGCCTGGGTGATTGACAG
>NW_025192380.1:2294-3689 GCF_004010195.1 Chiloscyllium plagiosum
TGAGTTAAATCCTGAATATTATTAACAGCTTTGTGTGTGAGACATCACATCTCATGAACTTGAGTCAGTTTTTTTGAAGAAGTAACAAAAGGTATTGATGAGGGCAGAGCAGTGGTCATGATCTGCATGGCCTTCAGTTAGGCGTTTGACAAGGTTCCCCATGGGAGACTGGTTAGCAAGGTTAGATCTCAGGGAATACAGGGAGAACTAGTCATTTGGATACAGAACTGGTTCAAAGGTCGAAGACAGAGGGTGATGGTTGAGGGGTGCTTTTCAGGCTGGAGGCCTGTGACCAGTGGAGTGTCACAAGGATTGGTGCTGGATCGAATATGTTTCGTCATTTATATCATTGACTTGGATGTGAACATAAGAGGTATTGTTAGTAAGTTTGCAGATGACACCAAAATTGGAGTTGGAGTGGACAGTGAGAAAGATTACCTCAGAGTACAAGGCATCTGGATCACATGAGCAAATGGGCCGAGGAGTTCAGTTTAGAAAAATGTGAGGTGCTGCATTTTGGAAAAGCAAACCTTAGCAGGACGTATACAGTTAATAGTAAATTCGTGGGGAATGCTGCTAAACAAAGAGAATTTGGAGTGCAGGTTCATAGTTCCTTGAAAGTAAAGTCGCAGGTAGATAGGATAGTGAAGGCGGCAGTTGGTCTGCTTGCCTTTATTGGTCAGAGTGTTTAATATAGGTGTTGGGAGGTCATATTGTGGCTGTACAGGACATTGATTAGGCAACTTTTGGAATATTCCATGCAATTCTGGTCTCCTTCCGATCAGAAGGATGTTCTCAAACTTGAAAGAGGTCAGAAAAGAATGACAAGGACATTGCCAGGGTTGGATATGCTGTTTTACCTGTAGTGTGGGAGGCTGAGGAGTGACCTTATAGAGATTTATAAAATCAGGCCGGGCATGGATAGGTTAAACAGACAAGGTTTTTTCCTTGTGGTGGGGGAGTACAGACCTAGGGAATAGAGAGACGAGGGTAGGCAGGGATGGGGTGGCAGAGGGTGGGGAGACAGAGAGGCTGGCGGGATAGAGAGGGGTGGCACAGAGACGGGTGGGAACAGAGAAGGGGGAAGAGAGAGATGGGGAACAGACAGTGGGGATAGAGGAAGCGACGGGGACAGGCGTGGGGGTGCAGACAGACACATGAGGGATAGACAGAGAGGGGGAGACAGGGGGGAACAAACAGACAGGGGAGACAGACAGAGGCGGAAGATGGAGAGAATTTTTCCAGTTCAAAATTCCACCCTGTTGCTATTTTCTCTCCATCCCCTTCAATCCCTCTGAAGGGCTCAGAACAAATGCATAGCTCCTGCAAAGTAGAGCTTCAGGGAGATCATTTGGGATAGTCACCATTATTGGTCAGGACACTGATTAATAAATG
>NW_025192381.1:0-3689 GCF_004010195.1 Chiloscyllium plagiosum
CCAGCACATAGTCTGAGCCCCAAACTGAGGAGACACGAAATCTCGTAGTTATATACATACTTATTTAACCCGTCAGCCCACAGTCAGTGCCCTTAACTGAGGAGACTTAAAATCTCTTGATTAAGTATAGTGATTTAACCAGCCAGTGCAGAGTCATTGCCCTATAATGGAAAGACACTAAATCTCCTGGCTACATATATTTATTTAACCAGCGAGCACAGAGTCAGTGCCGAAACTGTGGAGATTTTAAATATCCTGGATATATATGTTTATTTAACGAGCCAGCACTGAGTCAGTGCCTTATCTGATGAGACTCAAAATCTCCTGGCTTTTTTATAGTTAACCAGCCAGCAAATAGTCAGTGCCCTAAATTGAGGATACTCCATGTATCCTGCATATATTCAATTATTTATCCATCCAGCATATAGACTGAGCCCTAAACTGAGGGGACCCTACATTTCCTGGTTATATATATATTTATTTAACCAGCCAGCACAGAGTCAGTGCCCAAAACTGAGGAGACCTTAAATATCCTGTTTATATATATTTCACTAGAAAGCACAGAGTCAGTGCCCTAAACTGAAAAGACTCTAAATCTCCTGGTTATATCTATTTATTTAACTAGCCAGACCAGAGTCAGTGCTCCAAAATGAGGAACCACATTTATGGTGATAACAATTTTAACCAGCCACCACACAGTCAGTTCCTGAAAATGATGAGTCAATGAAACTCCTGGTTATATACATGTATTTATTCATCCAGCACATAGTCTGAGCTCCAAACTGAGGAGACTCGAAATGTCGTAGTTATATATATTTATTCAACTCGACAGAGCACAGTGAGTGCCCTAGACTGATGAGACTCTAAATCTCCTGGTTATATATATATTAAAACAACAGGCACAGAGTTAATGCCCTTCACTGAAGAGACTCTCAATCTCCTGGTTATATATGTTTATTTAACGAGGCAGAGCAGAGTCTGTGCCCTATAACGAGCAGACTCTGAATCTCCTGGTCATATACATTCATTTAATCAGCCAGCACAGAGTCAATGCCCTATAATGAGTCGACTCTAAACCTCCTGGTTATATATATTTATTTAAACAGCGAGCACAATGTCAGTGCCAAAAACTGTGGAGATTTTAAATCTGCTGGATAAATTTGTTTATTTAACCAGTCAGCACAGAGTCAGTGCCCTATAATGCAAAGACTTTGAATCTCCTGGTTATATATATTTATTTAACCAGCCAGCACAGAGTCAGTGCCTTGCCTGAGGAGACTCTAAATCTCCTAGGTTTTTTCATATTTAACTGGCCAGCACAGAGTCAGTGCCCTAAACTGAGGAGACTCCATGTCTCCTGCATATATACAAGTATTCATCCATCCAGCACATAGACTGAGCCCTCAACTGAACAGACACAAAATCACCTGTTTTTATCTATTTATTTAACCAGCCAGCACAGAGTCAGTGCCCAAACCTGAGGAGACTCTAAATATCCTGGTCATGTGTATTCATCCAGCCAGCCCAGAGTTAATGCCCCAAACTGAGGAGACTCTAAGTTTCCTGACTATATATATTTAAAACAGACAGCACAGAGTCAGTGCCCTTAACTGAGGACACTCTAAATCTCCTGCTAGCACAGGGTCAGTGGCCGAAAATGAGCAGACTCTAAATGTCCTGGATTCATCTATTTATTTAACCAGCCAGCAGAAAGTCAGTGCCCTAAACTGAGGAGACTCTAAATCTTCTGGTTATATATATTTATTTAACCAGCCAGCACAGAGTCAATGCCCAAAACTGAGGAGACCTTAAATATAGTTGCTTATATATAATTAACCAGTCAGCACAGAGTCAGTGCCTTAACTGAGGAGACTCTAAATCTCCTGGTTATAGAATTTTAAACAGAAAGTATAGAGTCTGTGCCCTAAACTGAGGAGACTCTAAATGTCCTGGTTTTATGTATATGTATTTAACCAAGCAACACCGAGTCAGTGCCGTATAATGAGCAGTCGCTTAATGTCTTGTTTACATATATTTATTTAATCAGCCAGCACAGCGACAGTGCCCTCAACTGAGGAGACCCTAAATCTTCTAGTTATTTATATTTACTTAACCATGCAGCAGAAAGTCAGTGCCCTCAACTGAGGAGACTCTCAATCTCTTGGTTATATATATGTTTATTTAACCAGCCACCACAGAGTCATTGCCCTATAATGAGCAGACGCTAAATCTCCTGGTTATAAATATATCCGCCAGCATCGGATCAGTGCACTAAAATGAGGAGACTCTAAATCTCCTGGTTATATAGATTTATTTATCCATCCAGCACATAGTCTGAGCCCCAAACTGAGCAGACGCTAAATCTCCTGGATATATCTATTTATTTAACCAGCCAGCATTGAGTCAGTGCCCTAAACTGAGGAGACCCTAAATCTCCAGGAAGTTTGGATTGAAGAGTGAGGCTTTAGCTCAGGAGTCTTTGACAAGGAGGTTGAGTGAAGTGATTATGCCACAGTTGAAGAGGGTGAAGACATGACTACCAAGCTGGTTCAGTGTGCTACGTGCTTGATGTGGGAGGTCAACGACTCTGGTGTGTCTGGTTCGTATAAGTGTGGAAAGTGTGTGCACGTTCAGCTACTGACAGAGCATATTGCAGCACTGATGAAAGAACTCGAGGACCTAAGGCTCATCCGAGGGAACGAGATCTTTCTGGACAAGACATTCAGTGAGGTTATTACACTAATCATACCAGAGGAGAGCAGAAGAGAGCAGACGATGAAGAAGACAGAGAGGTGACAGTTTCAAGAGACCACTTGAGAAGTACCTGTCCGGAACAAGTTGAATCATTTGGAAACAGTCGAGACAGATGACACTGCCAGTCCGCGAGGCGGCCAGGTTTGTCAATCAAAAGTTGGCGCAGAGGCAGAGCAGAAAAGTCGGACATCGCACAGAGCCGTGGTAATAGGGGACTCCATCGTGAGAGGAACTGACCCGGGATTTTATGGCAGCAGCCAGGACTTAAGGGTGGTGTGTTGCCTTCCTGGTGCCAGGGTTAAAGACATCACAGACAGAGTGCAGAAAATGCTCAAGGACGAAGGTGAAGGTGAAGGTGGTACATGTCGGCACAAATTATGTCGGGAAGAACAGGAGGAACACACTACAGCGGGACTTTGGAGAACGAGGAAGAAGGCTGAAAAGCAGGACGTCCAAGGTTTGCTTCCAGTTCCTCGGGCTGGTGAGGCCAGAAACGGAGATAATGCACTTGAACGTGTGGCTGGGGAACAAGGCAGGAAGAAAGGATTCAAATTCTTGGATCACTGGGGTGTTTTGTGATAAGCATAAATACTACAAGAGAGATGGTTTTCACCCTAATAGGTTAGGGACCAGCATTCTGGCAGGCAGGTTTGCTACTGCAACACAGCTACGATTAAACTAAGTAACGGGGGGAGGGGACAAACTGGATGTTTAAGAAGGAAATTGAAGGGAATGTTAGAACAAGAGAAGTCAAGAAAGACAACTGTATCAATGAGGCCGAAAACTCGGAAAGGCATCATGCTGTAAGGTTAAGTGAAATAAGGGTTGATGGGAAGGGTGAGAGCAGTAACAAATTAAAAATACTATACATGAATGCACAAAGCATTAGAAATAAGATGGATGGGTCTTTTGGAAGTTGGCAGATACGATATTGT
>NW_025192382.1:0-1078 GCF_004010195.1 Chiloscyllium plagiosum
CAGTTCCCAATCCCCGAACTGGTCACTTTGTAGTTGAAACCAAGTTTCTGGATTGCATACGCAAAGAGAACTCCCCACCGCACACCCCCTCCCCCACCCCCACCCGCCCCCGCACCAGACTATGGCCGATCCCTGGACTGTGGACCAGCAAATGCCAGATGCCATAGTTCATGGGCAAGGCCCATACAACAGGAGCCTGTGCATCTTGCCCTGAGATGCTATTTGGTCTGATCGAACACCATGGTCGTTTGTAACCAATCGGAAACAGCGTTCATCCTGTCCCTCTCTGAGAGCCATGCCATGTTCCCTAGATAGCCAATGCATTTTGTGAATTTGTCAAGAGGGGAAATTGAATAATGGGACAAGTTTTGCTCGTAAGGATACTTTACATCATCAAATAATCCTCTTACATGTCAATGCTTCAAGTTGTTAGTCACTGCTGTAGAAATCAGATCAGTCCTCCTGGGAATAACCCTAAGGACGTTGCTTGGCCTAAACACTGTCCCCGCCAGGAACTCAGCTCCAGTGTGGACCAGCTAGCGGGAAATTCTCCGACATCTTCAAACTCTCTCTTCTACAAGCTGAAGTCCCAACCTGCTTCAAGAAGACCACCATCATCTTCGTAAGTGAGGAAACAAAACTCATGCATTGTTTCTTAATGACGACCGACCAGTGGCCTGAGCACAATAATCATGAAGTGCTTCGAGAAGCTGGTGAGGGTCCACATCAACTCCATTCTCCCAGCCTGCTTATGTCACTTAACATTTTAAAGTAACAGGTCCACAGCGTGTGAAATATCTCTCGCCCTGCACCCCTTGAACATCTGGAAAAGGACACTTTTGTCAGACTCCTGCTCACTGACTACCTATCTGCCTTCAACACTCTTATCCTCTCTACATTGAACTCAAAACCCTGTGACATTGGGCATGATTTTATCCTCTTCAACTGGATCCGCAGCTGTCTGACCCACAGATACCAGTCATTGAAGATAGGCATCTGCCCCTTCTCCCGAATAACCTTCACCACTTGCGTCCCCCAAATAATGAGTGCTCAACCAGTTACTGTACTCCCTTTACAC
>NW_025192382.1:1922-3690 GCF_004010195.1 Chiloscyllium plagiosum
GAGAATTTTGAACAAACATTTAGACTAAGAACATTAGTGTGAGACTGTGTTCCATATGAATGTAGATGCAAACTGGATATCGTTTTTAGATCAATATGATTTAATGTGGTTATATTTCTGTCAACACTAGGGTCAATGTCATTCTGACTGGGCTTTCAGTGCAACTGGTGGCATAGAAGGACAGTGGGCAAAAAGGAATGGAAAACTGGTTTCTCTCAGTGAACAGAATCTGATTGATTGTACAGACGCACCTATTGGATGCTCTGGTTTAACCGCATTGAGCGCCTTTGTTCAAGTGATTCAACTTCAAGGCATCAACTCTGCTGAAACGTACCCTTACATAGGAAAGGTAAATCCCCAAGACTTCTAGGAAGATTGTGGTGGAGTCGGGATTCATTCTCATTTCGTTTTATTTTATTTCTTCTCTCCTGTCTGCGTTCGCTTGTAAGTTTTCTTGGAGTTTATTTTAATTACCTCTTGGTGAAGAGCAGCGAAACCTGTGAGTGTGTCGAGCAGCATGGACTCACAACGGAGATAGCCGAGAGAGTTTAGGGTCCTGATGGCTCCTGTCCTGACGTAAATTCATGGCTGCTCAGGCGGTGATGAGTCTAGGTCCCTGGCAGTGCCCATATCCAGTACAGTTTCGTGCAGGCAACAGATGAGATCTGTTTTTGTTCATGACAATATCTGTATCTATCGTAGATTCACACAATTAGCTGTACAGGTGAGTCTGGGATTTTGGCAGCATGTGCATCCAGCACAGATTCATGGAGGCAGGATGCAAGTGGGTCAGTTTTCTGTCAGTGTCTGTATCCAGCAGAGGTTCATGGAGGCAAAGCGGAGGTGAGTTTTGTTTCCTATCAGTATATGCATCCAGCTCTGATTCATGGAGGCAGAAATGGTGAGTTTGGTTTCCTGTCATTACTGCATCCATCATAGATTAATTGAGGCAGAGTGAAGATTAGTTTGGATTCTGTCAGTAAAGCTATCCAGCGCAGATTACTGGGGAGAGGGGAAAGGTTTTTTCGGGTTCCTGTCATGATCTGTATCAAGCACAGATACATGGAGATTGGGAGAAGGTGAGTTTGGGTTCCTGTCAGTGCAGGTCGCCATCACAGATTCATGGAGGCAGCCATGGAGCTCAGGCCCAGTACAAGATCCGGCAGCAACTGCAGTGACTGCATTAGTAAGCGATATCTAAAGCAGCCTCGTGGTAACAACAGAATCGTGTTTGGACCAATGTCATGCCCATCAGCATCCGTGGCATCTACTTTGCTGAGGTCCATCAAAGCCTCTTTGTGACCAAGGCATCAGCGGAGTCAAGATGCTGCCAAATATTGGGCGACTTTTATTCCGACGGTGATAGATAAGGGGACACATGCCTGACCAGCATATCCATGATGGAGCACTTAGCAGGGACAATATAATCCTTCAGCACTCCCAGTCATCTCAACCTTATCTTGGAATGCTCTCCTACATCTTGACACAGCACCTCGTACCCTCAGACAATCTGTCTGAGGAGTTAAGAGTACTTCCATTTCTGTGAATTAATGCGCACCATTCCCACAGTTCAAAGATGTGGAGGTTAGGGGATTGTCTATGTTAAGCTAACCATAGTGGGCAGGGAATTATAGGTTAGCTGTGTAAGCCATGGGAGACGCAGGGTTACAGGGATAAGGTAGGGCCGAATGGGCACTTTCTGCACTTTTGGGATTTTCTGATACTGAGTTAGCATGTTCAGCTGAATCAACGGAACTTTCAGCATGTT
>NW_025192383.1:0-3690 GCF_004010195.1 Chiloscyllium plagiosum
TGCTGGCAAGTGGGACTAGATTGGATTGGGATATCTGGCCGGCAAGGACGGGTTGGACCGAGGGGTCTGTTTCCATGTTGTACATCTCTATGACTCTATGACTTCAAAAAGCAACCCACCCAGGCCTAAACCCTTACCCCATCCCTGTAACCCTGCATTTTCTGTGGCTAATCCACCTAGCCTTCAAATCCATGGACATCATGGGCAATTTCTCATGGCCAATCCACCTATGCCACACATGTTGGACTGTGGGAGGAAACCGGAGCACCTGGAGGATGCCCACGCAGATGCAGGAAGAATGTGCAAACTCTACACAGTCAGTGTGAGGTTGGAATTGAACGTGGGCCCCTGGCGCTGTGAGGCAACAATGCTAAATACTGAGCCACCGTGCGAGCATTGTTGCTGTGTCATCCAGAAAACAAATGAGATTACAAATGTAGATTGAGGGCTATCCCACCCAATCTATAAAATGACAGAAACATAGAATATAGAAAAGTACAGCACAGAACAGGCCCTTAGCCCACAATGTTGTGCTGAGACTTAATCCTAATGTAAAATATAGTAACTTAACCTACGCACACCTCAACTCACTGCTATCCATGTGCACGCCGAGCAGTCACTTAAATGTCCCCAGTGACTTCACTTCCACCACCTCAGCTGGCAATACATTCCATGCATTCACAACTCTCTGCGTAAAGAACCTACTCGGAGGTCTCCTTTATACCTTCCTCCTAATATCTTCAAACTTTGACTCCTCGTACCAGTCAATCCTGCCCTGGGGAAAAGTCTCTGGCTATTGACTCTATCTATTGCACTCATTGTCCTGTATACCTTGATCAGGTCTCCTCTCTTCCTCCTTCTCTCCAGAGAGAAAGGTCTGAGCTTATTCAACCTTTCTTCATAAGGCAAGCCTTCCAGTCCAGGCAGCATCCTGGTAAACCTTCTTTGGACCCTCTCCAAAGCCTCTGTATCTTTCCTATAGTAGGGCGACCAGAACTGGACACAAGTTTCCAAGTGTGGTCTCACCAGGGACTTGTAGAGCTGCAGCAAAACCTCGCAGCTCTTAAACTTGATCTCCCTGTTAATGAAAGCCAAAAAACCATATGCTTTCTTAACAACCCTAACCACTTGGGTGGCAATTTTGAGGGATCTATGTACTTGCACACCCAGATCCCTCTGTTCCTCCATACTGCCAAGAATCCTGTCTTTAATCCAAATTCAGCATTCGAGTTCGCCCTTCCAAAATGCATCACTTCGCATTTATCCAGGTGAACTCCATCTGCCATTTCTCAGCCCAGCTCTGCATATTGTCTATGTCACGCTGCAGCCTGCAGTAGTCCTCTGTATTATCGACGACACCTCCAACCTTTGTGTTATCTGCAAATTTACTAACCCACCCCTCAACCTCTTCATTCTAGTCATCTATAAAAGCTACAAAGAGCAGAGGCCCAAGAACAGTGCCCTGCGGTACCCCACTCAACACTGACCTCCAGACAGAATCCTTTCCATCTACAACCACTCTCTGCCTTCTGTCAGCCAGCCAATTCTGAATCCAGATAGCCAAATCTCCTTGTATCCCATACTTCCTGACTTTATGAATGAGCTACCATAGGGAACCTTATCAAATGCCTTGCTGAAGTCCATATACACCACATCCCCAGCATGACCATCGTCGACCTGTCTTGACACCTCCCCAAAGAATTGGTCATGCTAAATTGCCCATAGTGTTAGGTGCATTAGTCAGAGGGAGAGGAGTCTGTGTGGGTTGCTCTTCGGAGGGTCGGAGTGGACTTGTTGGGCTGAAGGGCCTGTTTCCACACTGTAGGGAATCCAATCTAATCTAAACAAATTCCACATACTTTCACTATTGCAAACAGCCACTTGTGTGGAACCTCACTGACTGCCTTCTGGAAATCCAAATAACTGACACATAAAGACATGTGTCTACCTACCATAATAGTTGCATCCTCAAAACTTTAATTTATTAATTGGTGCATTCTCTATGCTAACACCTCTATCAATCAGTATCCACTTGACAACAATTCAGAATTTTCTCATTCATAATAATTATTCGCTTACCCCTTTTATATATGTTTTCTCATGAATTGACCTGATTAATAAAAGGTGAAGAGTTGATACAGCGTGTCTTTATTTCAGTAGTTCTCAAGTTCTGTAATACAGAGTCAGGGTCAGAGAGAAGTACAGCACGGAAACCGACCCTTTGGTCCAACTCGTCCATGCCTACCAAATATCCTAACCTAATCTAGTCCCATTTGCCGTCACTTATCCCATATCCCTCTAAACCCTTCCTATTCATATAACCACCCAGATGCCTTTTAAATGTTGCAATTGTACCAGCCTCCAACATTTCCTCTGGCAGCTCATTCGATACACACACCACCCTCTGTGTGAAAAAGTTGCCCCTTAGGTCTCTTTTACATCTTTCCCCTCTCACCCTAAGCCTATGCCCTCTCGTTCTGGACTCCCCAAACCCAGCGAAAAGACTGTCTATTTATCCTAATCATGCCCCTCATGATTTTATAAAGCTCTACAAGGTCATCCCTCAGCCTCTGACGCTCCAGGAAAAACAACCCCAGCCTGTTCAGCCTCTCCCTATAGCTCAAATCCTCCAACTCTGGCAACATCCTTGTAATTCTTTTCTGAACCCTTTCAAGATTGACAGCATCTTTCCGATAGAAGGGAGACCAGAATTGCATGCAATATTCCAAAAGTGGCCTAACCAATGTCCTGTACAGCTACAACATGACCTCCCAACTCCTGTACTCAATACTCTGACCAATAAAGGAAAGCATACCAAACGCATTCTTCACTATCCTATCTACCTGTAACCAAACAACTATTTACATATATCTTAATAAAAATACTTCTCACCTCAAATTCCAAATTTAGTTGTTCCATTTCCACATTCATCCACTATTTGGCCCAATTATTTTTTTTGAGGATGTGGATCTTTTTCTCTCAAGTAATTGAGTTTTATCAATTACATTCCCTAATAGTTGAGAAAATGATTGGAGGCCTCAACAGGACTGTGCAAAATAGCATGGGAGAAATACTAGCTGGAACCAAACATGATTCTCATCAATTGCGCTTTGAGAAAAAGAAAATAAACGGGCTATATTTAGCTTTAGAAAGAACTGACAAATGAAAAATTATAATTTTAAACACTCACTGTCCAGAATCAGGTCTGCCCTCCTCATTCTCTTTACTTTGAGAGATCTTTTGATAGATGTGTTCTCTATCTACATCTTCATCTTCATCATCGTCATCGTCATCATCAATACTTTTCATATCTAGCTTCTTGTGATTGGAATCACCATTAAGGCATACATCCACAGTTTTCAAGATACTGCAGTTGAGTTGTTTTCCATTAAAATCAGGTTTTCTACTCAAATCAGGACTAAAAGAAGCTAAAGTCATGGAAGAATCCATGGCTGAAGAAACAGCTGAAGATGATCTTTCTGAATTTTCCTCCGAACTTCCTCTGGTTAAATCTGAAGTTTTCAATTGTTCGGCAGAGCTTTGCTCCTCCTCCTCCTCATTGTCCCCATCAAACGAGATAATATTTGGCACCATTTTCTTTTTCTTCTTTTCTCTTTTACTGCCAAGAATCCTGTCTTTAATCCAAATTCTCCATTCGAGTTCGCCCTTCCAAAATGCATCACTTCACAT
>NW_025192384.1:0-3690 GCF_004010195.1 Chiloscyllium plagiosum
CGACTCCGACAGGAGTTAGCTATGATCAGTCAAACATCACTCAAGTCTACGTGAATGTAAAAAATAAGTATCTGATCGTCGTTGGGTAGTTGGATAAATTTATCAATAACAAAACATTAAATCAAAGTCTTGAGCATATTTGAAAATGATGTTGCCGTTTTTCGTGTATGATTCCATGGAAAGGATATTATATCCAGGCACCAGTTTAGATTCAATGACTCCAACAAAATCAATTGTTCTTACAGGACTAAATATATCCTTCATTTCTCTTAGCAGAAGATGACAACACTTTACACGCCTTTTATGATTGAAATTGTAAGTCAAAACTACAAAATAGTAGAGCTTCTTTTTAAATAGTGGAAAAGGTTTGGACAATAAATTCAGACCAGTCCACTATTGGGATAGTTTTCTGTATTCTGACAATTCAGAGAATCATTTTCGTCTAACTTAGTCGTGCCCTCTTTGGGATTTGCCATCGTGCTTGTACATGAGTCCACAGTTCAAAGACTCACCACTGAGGATGAACGGTTCCATTGACTGCTCTAATCTCATCTCATTGAACTACACATTGCATGAATCATTCCTCCAGATCTATACGCATTGCATCATTTGCAACCCAAAGTCATGGTACATCTTCTGCCCTCTGTATACCTTTCTGCCAATTCTTTGTTCCAGATTAGTAATGTGGGTGCAATCAGGTCATGTGTGCGGGTCTTGTCGAATTGGCGTTGAGTGATCTGTTGTTGCTCTGTTCAATTTAGCTAATCAAGTACTAGTTGATACCTGAGATTGATCAATATAAACATTTCGCTTGTCACAATCCAGGTCGGGTTTTGAACATACGGCCCGACTCACTGAGAGTGAAATCAGTGTAAGAGGCTTCTGTGTACGGCCACAAGTAATGCAAATCACCGAGTGGAAGGCTAAACTTCGGAAATTATTCCACATCATGTTTGTATGCTTTGCTTCTTTAAGTTCCAAACACAGATCCATCACTTTTGCTCACATCATGTTTGTATGCTTTGCTTTTTTAAGTTCCAAACACGGATCCACCACTTCTGCTCAGATTTTGGTGTTCTGCATAGTAGAAGTTCCAATCCTTATATTGAAAGATTCTGGTTTCCCTGGCACACGGTAATTACTGCCACCGTCCCACCACTCCACCGTGCCCCCACCCCACAAGCTAGCTGAGCATTTAGCCTCCTACAATCTGATCACCAATTACCATGTCTATAGCAAATCTTTGGTTAATTGTAAACCACATGGCCAGTAAAACTGTTTCAAGCTCCGTATGTTAGTTCCACGCTTTGATTGTATTCTCACTGGTGTGGGTACATCTTGGCTATACATTTTACAGGTTGAAATTAACGCAACATGTTAATTTTGTTCCCAGTATCGTTTTAACATTCTCATTTTATTATTTCTTTTTACTTTATTGTTGTTTGCATGAAGATTGTGGGTGTTGCTGATTTGGTTTTGTTTGTAAAAATAATTTAGTTTTATGTATACTTCCATTCTCCAAAATTCACAAGGGAATGAAGTTTGATATGCTTGCCGTAAAGATTTTGATTGACACTTTTGATTTTACCTCGGTTCCGTTTTTTTTCAAGAATACTAATCACCTGTTTCAAAACTCTAAATGTACAATGTATTTTCGAAAAACAACGACAAAATCGATGACATATTTTCACACAGAGAGACTGTTGACATCGTGAATTCAAATTCAACGCAAACTGAATTGATGTCCGATATTGTTGTATTTGCTCACCCAATTATAATGATTCCACACGCGAGGATGACTACCCGATTTTAAAACAGACAAAAATGTATTCACAAAATTACACAATGAAACACAAAGAACAGACTAAAGAATACCTTCAGAACTCAGTCTATCCAAACTAAACTTAACGATGCTGTTTAGAAAGTACACAACAGTATCATATGCAAACCCATTAAACACAGTAAAAATGAAAACAAAAGGCTCAGAGGTCGAAATTAGAAAGGCAGAAGGAGAGAGAGTTTAGCAGCCTGTTTCCACACAGATCACTGCTGAAATTCCTAACTAGTTCTGGACTGAACCTTTCAGCTAAAGAGCTGGACACAGCCCCTTGACTTATGCAGTTTACTTCGAAAAACACAAATGCTTTCACCTAAAGACTCATCTGTTTCCATATAAACAAAAGGATATTTCATCTCTGTTCCAAATCCAACCGTTTTGGAGCTCAGCCTGTTTAAGACCGCTCTAAAAAAAGTCCCAGGATTCAGTATCCTCGAGAAAAGTAACAGCTTTTCGAAACAACGACCAGCTTTGTGACAAATGAAATAGACAAATAATTATCTATGTGGCTAACAGAACAAGTGGGAGAAATCTTGCAACGAATACGTCACCTCTGAATTTTTCTAAACCAGTCCATAATCTGCAAAGTGCAGGTCATGAATGTGAAAGAATGTTTCCCATTTAGATGGATCAATACAGCAAAAATAACATTCAAAAGACTTCACACTATCCTGGATAAAATAGCCTACTGGATGGGCCTGCGAACCACAAAGGTGCACTGCCACCAATATCATCTCTCAGGAACATTCGTGTGTACTGTCACTGACTATCACTGAGCTAACAGAAAGCAACACAAGGTGTTTGGATAAATGGGTGTTGAATGATAGGTGGCAGTGTTGAATGAATTTACAATTTACACAGATGATTTGGAGTTGGGGGCCAAAAGTATTGTGTCAAACTTTGCAGATGACACTAAGCTGAATGATTCAGCAAAGTGTGCAGTGGAAACTGAAAGTCTGCAGAGGGATATAGATAAGTTAAGAGAGTGGGCAATGATCTGGCTTATGGAGTACAATGTTGGCAAATGTGAGGTCATCCATTTTGGTAAATATAAAAGCGAAACCGACTATTATTTATAATATTGCATCACATGTCTGTGCAGGGGGGCCTCCGTGACCTTGTGACAAAAGCTTTCTTTGAAGGAGCAGCAAGTAATAAATAAGACAAATGGAATGATGTCCTCTATTTTTAGAAGGGTGGATTTAAAAACAGGGACATTGTGCTGAAGCTCTTTAAGGCACTGGTGAGACCACATCTGCAGCATAATGTAGAATTTTGATTTCTTTCCTTGAGAAAGGATATGCAAGCACTGGAGGAGATGCAAAGATTTATTAGGTTAATTGATTAATTGAGCGGGCTGGCTTCTGAGGAAAGTATGACGACAATATGACTATACTCATTGGAATTTAGAAAAATAAGAGAAGATCATATACAGACATACAGTTATGAAGGGAACGGATAAGATAGAAACAGGCTGGTTGAATCCACTGGATGGTGAAATTAGAACTAAGGGACATCGACTAAAAATTAGAAGGATCAGATTTAGTGCTGAGTTGAGGAAAATTTTAAATGTATAACTAGGTTTTATTGTCATGTATACTCAAGTGCATAGGTGCAGTCAGACATTGACAACGTCACCTTTCATGGCGCCATATTAAGTACAAATTACCTAGGTACAAATCTGAGATACAAAAAAAAAAATGAAAAACGTTATGTTACTTTACAGTGATTGATAACATAAGTTAGAAAATAGGCATTCAGTTAAAATGACAAACATTTCAGTAAAATAAAAATATTATAGGTGAACATGACATTGCAGTCGTGGTCTGACTGACCTCACAAGCTGCTGTCTA
>NW_025192385.1:0-3690 GCF_004010195.1 Chiloscyllium plagiosum
GTGTGGAGTTGGCACATTCTCCCCGTGTCAGCCACCGGGTGTTCCAGTTCCCTCTCACTGTCCAAAGATGTGCAGGCTAGGTGGGTTAGCCAGAGGAAATGAAGGGATCCAGGGAGAGATAAGGTGGGTGGGATGCCCTGCCGAGGGTCAGTGTGATCCTGATAGGCCGAATGGCCTGCTTCCACATCATAGGGAATCTGTGATCAATCCAGAGACTCAAATAATGTTCTGGGCCCTGGGGTCCAATCTTGGGGGTGGCTGTGGGTCATCACAGTGAGAACAGGTTTGGGGATGAACATTGTCCAAGGGGGCAACAGGTTTGCTTTCTGAGGGGTTGAGGGCATGTATGTTCTGTCGAGGTATTTTGGGGATGAACATACTGAGGGGATGGTTTCTAAGGTATTGAGGGAGCACTATCTGTCAGTACAGGGTGCAGATGGTCGAAAGGTACAGATGCACTTAATAGAACATAGAACATAGGACATAGAACAGTACAGCACAGAACAGGCCCTTCAGCCCACGATGTTGTGCTGACCATTTATCCTCATGTAAGGTAAACCTAATGTACGAACCCTCAAATTCTGTGACCAGATGCATGTCCAGCAGTCTCTTAAATATCCCGAATGACCTTGCTTCCACAACTGCTGCTGGCAACGCATTCCATGCTCTCACAACTCTCTGTGTAAAGAACCCGCCTCTGACATCCCCTCTATACTTTCCTCCATATAGCTTAAAACTATGACCCCTCGTGTTAACAATTTCTGCCCTGGGAAAAAGTATCTGGCTGTCGACTCTATCTATGCCTCTCATTATCTTGTACACCTCAATTAGGTCCCCTCTCTTCCTTCTTTTTTCCAATGAACATAGTCCGTGCTCAGTCAACCTCTCTTCATAAGATAAGCCCACCATTCCAGGCAGCATCCTGTAAACCTCCTCTGAACCCTCTCCAAAGCATCCACATCTTTCCTATAATAGGGCAACCAGAACTGGACACAGTATTCCAAGTGCGTTCTAACCAAAGTTTTATAGAGCTGCAACAAGATCTCATGGCCCTTAAACTCAGTCCTCCTGTTAATGAAAGCCAATACACTATATGCTTTCTTAGCAACCCTGTCCACTTGGGTGGCCATTTTAAGGGATCTATGTATCTGCACACCAAGATTCCTCTGTTCCTCCACACTGCAAAGAATCCTATCCTTAATCCTGTTCTCAGCTTTCAAATTTGACCTTCCAAAATGCATCACTTCGCATTTATCCAGGTTGAACTCCATCTGCCACCTCTCAGCCCATCTCTGCATCCTGTCAATGTCCTGCTGCAGCATACAACAACCCTCTATACTGTCAACGACACCCCCAATCGTTGTGTCATCTGCAAACTTGCTGACCCATCCTTCAATAACCTCATCCAAGTCATTAATAAAAATTACAAACAGTAGAGGCCCAAGGACAGAGCCCTGTGGAACACGACTCACCACTGACCTCCAAGCAGAATATTTTCCTTCCAATAATACTTGCTGTCTTCTGTTGACCAGCCAATTCTGTATCGACACAGCTAAATTTCCCTTTATCGCATTCCTCCTGACGTTCTGAACGAGCCTACCATGGGGAACCTTATCAAGTGCCTTACTGAAGTCAGGATACACAACATCCACCGCTCGAACCTCTGCAACTTGCCTCGTAACATCCTCAAAGAACTCAATAAGATTTGTGAGGCATGGCCTGCCCCTCACAAAGCCATATTGACTGCCTTTAATCAAGCCATGCTCTTCCAGATGGTCATAAATCCGATGCCTCAGAATCCTTTCTAACAGCTTGCAGATGACAGACGTAAGGTTGACTGGTCTGTAATTGCCGGGAATTTCCCTCATTCCTTTCTTGAAGAGAGGAATTACATTTGCCTCCCTCCAGTCCTCTAGTGAGGGTCAGGCTGAGGGCGGTATGTAGACGGCGGTTCAGTTCAGGTTTGGGGCAGTGTGTGGACGACGGTGAGGATCAGGCTGGGGATGGGGTTAGACAGAGGTGAGTGTCAGGCTGGGGGCCGTGTTAGGATGGCGGTGAGTATCAGGCTGGTGGTCGGGTGTGGGCGGCAGTGAGGGTCAGGCTGGGGGTGGTACGTGGACTGTGGTGGTCAGGCTGGGAGCGGTGTGTGGACGTCGGCGTGGGTCAGGCTGGGGACGGTGGGTGGATGGAGGTGAGGGTCTGGCTGGGGATGGTGTGTGAATGGCGGTGAGGGTCAGGCTGGGGGCGGTGAGGGTCAGGCTCGGGGCAGTGTTCGAAGGTGGTGGATGTCAGTGTGGGGGCGGTGAGTGGACGGCAGTGAGTGTCGGGCTGGGTGCGGAGTTGAATGGCGGTATGGGTCAGACAGGGGCGGTGTGTGGACAGCGGTGAGGGTCAGGCTGGGGGCTGTGTGTGGACGGCGGTGAGGGTCAGACTGGGTGCGGTGTGTGGTCGGTGGTGGGGGTCAGGCGGGGAGCGTTGTGTGGACAGCAGTGAGGGTCAGGCTTGGGCTGGTGTGTGGACGGTGCTGCGGGACAGACTGGGATGGTGCGTGGACAGTGGTGAGGGTCAGGCTAGAGACAGTGTGTAGACGGCAATGAGTGTCAGGCTTTGCGCAGTGTTGGACGGTGGTGACGGTCAGGCTGGGTATGGTGTGTGGACAGCGGTGAAGGACTGGTTTGGTGTGGTGTGTGGACGGCAGCGAGAGTCAGGCAGGGGGCATTGTGTGGACTGAGATGCCAGTCAGGCTGGGGGCAGTGTATAGACGGCGGTGAGGGTCAGGCTGTGGGCCGTGTGCGGGTGGCAGTGTGGCTCAAGCTGGGTGTGGTATTGGACGGAGGTGAGGGTCATGCTGGGGGCCATGTATGGAGAGCAGTGAGGGTCAGACTGGGGATGGTGATGGATGGAGGTGAGGGTCAGTCTGGGGAAGGTGTTGGACAGTGGTGGGGGTCAAGCTGAGGGTGGTATGTGGACGGCGGTGAGGGTCAGGCTGAAGGCAGTGTGTGGGCAGTGGTGAGGGTTAGTTTGGGGTGGGGTTGGACAGAGGTGAGTGTCAGGCTGGGGGCAGTGCATAGATGGCAAATAGGGTCAGGCTTGGGGCGCTGTGTGAACAGCAGTGAGGGTCAGGCTGTGGGAAGTGTTTGAAGTTGGTGAGGGTTAGGCTGGTGACGGTGTGCGGACAGCAGTGACGGTCAGTCTTGGTGCGGAGTGTGGACAACGTTGAGTGTCAGGCTTGGGGCGGTGTGTGGACTGTGGTGAGGGTCAGGCTGAGGGCAATGCTAAACGTTGGTGAGGGTCAGGCTGGGGGCGATGGGTGGATGGCGGTGAAAGTCTGGCTGGGGGCGGTGTGTAGGTGGAAGTGAGGGTCAGGCTGGGGGCGGTGAGTGGACGGCAGTGAGGGTCAGACTGGGGGCGGAGTTTAGGTGGCAGTATGGGTCAGCTGGGGTGGAGAGGCAGGGCGGGGAGGGTGGGTGGATGGGGGCGAGGGGCAGGCTGGAGGCGGTGTGTAGGTGGCAGTGAGGGTCAGGCTGGGGGCATTAAGTGGACAGCAGTGAGGGTCAGGCTGGGGGCGGTGAGTGGACGGCAGTGTGAGGGTCAGGCTGGGGGCGGTGAGTGGACGGCAGTAAGGGTCAGGCTTGGGGCGGTGTTTTGGCTCAGTGTGTGTCAAGTTTGGGGCAGTGTGTGGATGGCAGA
>NW_025192386.1:0-3690 GCF_004010195.1 Chiloscyllium plagiosum
ATTGAAGCAAATAATATTGCTGCACAAAAAAAGGTCCCCAATCAAGTCACCAGGGCATTCTCTTATTGCAAAATTGTTCAGTCAATTTGAAAGAACGATTGCAACATTAGACAGAAATTTGAAATGCCTTCAGAAGAAAGACAGAAAATCGAAATGAGGTTGTAAATTTATTCAAATTTGGCTTGACGTGGTGGCTCAATCATTAGCACTGCTGCCTTACGATTCCATGGATTCGGGTTTGATTCCCTCATTGGGCGGCTGTCTGTGTGGAGAATGTACATTCAAAATGTCTCTGCGTGGGTTCCTTCCAGGCGCTCAAATTTACTCCCACAATCCAAAGTTGTGCAGACTCCGTGAATTTGCCATGCTAACTTGTCTAAAGTGTTCAGGGGTGTGGATTTTAGGTACATTTGTCAGGGGTAAATGTGGAACAACAAGGTAGGGGAACTGATCTGGTTGGGTTGCTTTTTGGAGAATATTATCATTAGCCCAGTACTCTGCATTCCTGTTTTTTCTTCTTCTGAAGTGCGCTACCTCACACTTTTCCATATTAAACTCTATTTGCCACTTCTCAGCCCATCTCTCCATCTTATGTATGTCCCTTTGTAACCCACAACATCCTTTAGCATTATCCACAACTCTGCCTACTTTTGTGTTCTGCAAATTTATGAACCCATTCTTCCACACTCGCATTCAGATCATTTTTATAAATGACAAACAATAGTGGCCCCAAACAGATCCTTGTGACATACCACTGGTAACTGAGCTCTAGGTTGAACATTTCACATCAACCACAATCCTTTGTCTTCTTTCTACTAGCGAATTTCTGATCCAAATAGCTAAATTGCCTTCTATCCTGAAACTTATTTTGTGGAATAGTGTAACGTGTTGAATCTTTCCAAATATCTTACTGAAGTCCATATACACCACATTAACTGGATTAACTTCATCCACCTGTTTTTTCATCTTCTCGAATTAATCAATAGGGTTAGTGAGGCACAACTTACTCTTCACAAAACAGTGTTGACTATCCCTAATCAAATTATTCATTTCCAGATGTTTATAAATCTTATAAACATTTCCAACATCTTACCTACAAAGAAAGTCAGGCTCTCCGGCCTATAATTACCAGGGTTGAACTGTCTCCCCTTCTTAAACAAGGGAGCAACATGCGCTATCCTCCAGTCTTCCTCACTACTCCTGTCGACACTGATAACACAAAGATCAAAGCCAAAGGCTCTGCAATCTCCTTCCGGACTTCCCAGAAAATTCGAGAATATATCCCATCCGGCCCAGGGGTCTTATCTAATTTCAGATCTTTCAAAATTGCTAAAACCTCCTCTTTGACGATCTCAATCCCACCTAATCTTGTAGCCTGTATCTCAGCATTCTCACTAACTTTGCCCTTTTCCAAAATGAATGCTGACAAAAAAAAATCCATTAAGCCCTTCCCCTGTCCTCAGATTCCATACACAACTTTTCACTACTACCTTTAATTGGCCTGAAGTTTACTCTCGTCATTCTTTTATTTCTGAAAAATCTATAGAAAACCTTAGGGTTTTCCTTGATCCTATCCACCAAAAACTTCTCATGTCTTCTCAGCCCTCTCATTAGATCTTTTCTGGCTAACTTATAACTCTCAAGACCCCTAACTGAGAATTCACGCCTTCCTCCACATAAGCCTTCTTCATTTCTTGACAATGGCTTCAACTTCTTTAGTAAAACATGGCTCCCTCTCACGACAACGTCTTACTTGCCTGGTAGCTATATAGCTATGAAAAACCCGCGCTCGCTGTTCCTTGAATTAGCTCCTACATTTCAGAAGTGTCCAAGCCCTGCAGTTTCCTTCCCTATGGATCCTCAATCTTGCCTAATCGCATCATAATTGCCATTCCCCCATTTATAATTCTTACTCTGCATGTATAACTATCCCTCCCCATTGCTTTTTTTAAAAACATAACCAAATTATGGTCACTATCGCCAAAATGCTCACCTACCTCCAAATCTAACACCTGGGCGGGTTGAATCCCCAGTATAGCTGGGTTGATTCCCAGTACCAAATCCAATATGGCAAGGTCCCCTGTTGGCCTGTCTTCATACTGAGTCAGAAAACCTTCCTGCACACATTGAACAAAAACTGACCCGTCTGCTTGAACTATATTATTCCCAGTCAATATTGGGGAAGTCAAAGTCCCCATAGCAACTACTCTGTTACTCTCGTTCCTATTGAGAATCATCTTTGCTATCCTTTCTTTGACATCAATTCAGAGGCCTCTAGAAAACTTTCAACAGGGTGACCTCTCCCTTTCGTGTTTCTAACACCACTCCAAACTGCCTTAGTGGACCAGTCCTCAAATATGATCTCAGCTGCTGTAATACTACCTGTGATTCACAGTGCCACACCCCCGTCTCTTTTGCCATCTTTTCTGTTCTTGCTGAAAAATCCAAATCTTCATCACGGAATCTGCAATAACCATTGCTGTCCATCCTCGAGCCATGTCTCTGGAATGGCCACAACATAGAAGTGCCAGGTACCAAACCATGCTGCAAGTCCACCTACCTTATTCTGGATACCTCTGTCATTAAGTACACACAAATCAAACCAATGTCCTGATTGCTGGTGCCCTCTCGCAACCTTGTAAACCTATCCCTGACCTCAACCTTCTGCATACTGGAATTGCAATTCAGGTTCCCATTCTCTGCTGCATTAGTTTAACACTCTCCCCACTCCCGAAGAGCAAAAGCACACAATAATCTAGATGTAGCATGAATTTTAATAACACACCACTGTTCCTGTACTCGAAATCACTTACAATGAAGGCCAGAATACCATGTGACCTTCTTATCGCCTGCTGCACCTGCATTGGTGCACAAGGACATCCAGGTCCCGCTGCACACTGTCTATTCTGAATTTCCAGCCATGGAAATCATAATCTGCCTTTTCACCTTTGCGTCCAAAGTGAATAATTTCACATTTATTCAAGTTAACCTGCGTCTGCCATTAATTTTCCCACTCAGCCAGCCTGTTCAGATCATGCTGGAGGATCTCGGGATCCTCGTCATTGTTCACTTTCCCACCCAACGTGGTATCATCTGCAAATATTGAAATGAGGTGAATGACAAGTGTATTTTCCTTATGGAGGGGGATTTTAAGACAAGGGGACATATTGTAAAGAGGACAGGAGAAATGCATAAAATGATATGGGGCAAACTTTATGCACAGAGTGTCTGTTGTGTGAATGAACGTCCAGAGGATTTGTTGGCTGCGGGAATTTAGAGAATTGCATGAATGAGAAATGATTGGAGGGAAATGGACTGAGTTAAACGGGACGACTTTACTTCGATATGGCGTGGTGGGGGTGGGGGGTGGGGAATTGGGTGTGGGTCGGTGCAGGAACTCATCTCAGAGTCGAATAGGTCCTTTGCTATGGTGTGTGTTGACCGCACTCTGCTCAATGCTGAGAGATTTCAAACAGTTCTAGCAGCACTAAACGCATCATCCCCTTGCTGCTTCGCATAAACGATGACTGGTAAGTGTTTTGAAATGACCTGTTGACAACCTTTCGCACAAGGCAGCCCCCTTGTACACAGGCACATATACTGAATGAATGACATTACACGCGGAAACTCAGAGAACCAAAGGTCCTAGGAGTACATGTCTAAAGATCAGTGAAAACACTAATAGAGTAG
>NW_025192387.1:0-3690 GCF_004010195.1 Chiloscyllium plagiosum
TAGTGAGGTGTAACTGTCCTGATGTGCTGCTGAGGGCCTGCATAATTCAGCGTTTTATTAATTGTAATCTGAAGACGCTACACTCACTCTATCTGGATTAAGAGGAAGGGCGAGTCCTTCGACTTGAAATCTCTTGGCGTCCTGCTGAGAGTCCTTCACTCTCTGCTCCAACTCTTTTCTCAGCAGCTGTTTCTATTCTGTTCTTGACCTCCTCTCGTGTGGCAACGCGAGATGACTTGCAAAGACGGTGGTCTGAACAGGGAGGTGGACGCCTGCATAGCTTCCTTGTGATGATGACACAGGTCGTCTCCATGTGCAATAGGGACTATTCCCTATTGACTTCATCAACATTTCAAATCACAAAGCACTTCTACTGTACAACACACAATTGGAGACAAACTGGAAAATACTGATTGCAGAGTGGAGCTCCTTCATCACTCCACGTGTAGGATTTTGTAAATTAACAGAATGTGTTAACACACATGGCAGAAAACCGATGTTTCACACGGTCAGATACCATGGTCAGTGTGTTCTGCAAATGTCTGGTAAATTATTTCGACATCGAAAGTAATCTCAGCAAGATACTATATCAATCGTCGATATAAAAACAACAGCAAAAATTATTAAAAAATGGAAGATTGTAATCAAGGTCGGACCTTCAATTGGAAAACAGAGAGTCTGTGATTGGGTGGAACAAGGAAATTAAATAAGAAAAGGGATGGTGGTCCAGTTCCAGCAGGAATGGAATGGAGACAATTAAAGAAAGTAAAGAAATGTATGCAGGAAGTTTCAGGGCCTGAGGGAGTGTTATTTAAAAGAAAAGACCTCGGGGCCCGCGTGCATAGTTCCATGATTTTGGAGTCACAGAGAGACAGGGTAGTGAAAGCAGCATTCGTCAGTGCATTGAATAAATGCTTTGGGATGTCATGTTCCAGCTGCACAGAACATTGGTAAGGCCAGTTTTAGAAATTTATGTTAAAGTCTGAACTTTCTTCGATAAGAAAGATTTTGTTGAATTTGAAAGGATCCAGAAAATATTTACAATGACTTAGCAAGGGTTTAAGTATTTGAGGGTTTGAGTGACGCTGAATTGAGTCCAGTATAGAGTTTTGCTGGAGAAGCACAGCAGGTCAGGCAGCATTTGAAGAGAACGAAAATGAAGTTTTGGGCAAAAGTCCTTCCTGATGAAGTCGATTTTCCTGCTGCTCAGATGCTGCCTGCCCTGCTGTGCATTTCCAGCATAAGTCTAATCTGGACTCTGACCTCCAGCATCTGCAGTCCTCACTTTTGCCCGAGGCTGAGAAGGCTGCAGCCTTGTTCGCTGGTACGACAGAGACTGAAGGGTGAGCTTGTGGAGGTTCATAAACAATAATGGGTATGGGACGAATAAAGAGAAGAAGAGTCCAAAACTAGAGACCAAACGTTTAAGGTGAGAAGGGAAAGATTTAAAAGTTATCTGAGGAGCAATGTTTTCACACAGAACATGGTACGTGTCTGGAATGAAATACCGGAGGAAGTGTGGAGAGTGATACAAATACAACATTAGAAAAGGCATGTGGATGGGTACATGAACAGGATATTGGTTTACAGGGATATTGGCCAAGTGCTGGAAAATAGGACTAGATTGGTTGAGGATAAGTGCTCAGCATGGAAGATTTCGATCGAAGGATCGGAGCATTTCTCCGCTATAAAACTCTATGACTCTGAAGGATGTGCCGAGAGGAAGTGAGAATGGCAGAGGCGATGTCATTGGGAAACATTGATTAAAACACAACAGATGTAATGGTGCGGAGTGAGGACGATCAATTTGAAGACAATTAGTAAAAACAGACATGTCAGTGTTCATTAATCAAAGCTAAATTAACACGAATTAAATATTTCCCAGATAAACCATTTAATATGTGTCTCCTTACAGGAGTTTACTATGATGAAAATTGCGATGGATATGTAACCGATGAAGTGCTGGTGGTTGGTTTTGGAATTGAGGATGGAATGAACTATTGGCTGGTTAAAAACAGGTCCGTACTCAATGAAATAATAAACGACTGATCAGAGACGGAGAAGGGACAGTGACATGGAATGAATTTCCCGTCTCTGTGCTGCAAAATGTGTATCTGTTCAGCGAGCACGTAACACGGTGTTTATCTGGAAGTGAAGGCTTAATGGTTGTGCTGTCTGAGATGATATCTAAAAAAACGTCTGAGACAGGTATCCATCACCAAGTAAAGCTGCACTTACAAGTGTACGGTTCTTGACTGAAGGATTGCTTCATACAGAGGCAGGCATCAGAGTGTCATTATCCCTGAATCACAACCATTTTTTAAACATACCAGTACAAATTACAAACATACGGTTAAAATTAACAGCTATACACAACAAAAGACAATTTACTGGGGAAATGGGCGGCAAAGTCAGATCCCAAACCCAACTGTACAACCTGTTCACAGGGAAACAAGGACAAAGCTCGAATCACTTGCCACTAGAGCACTGATGGGATCAGATTAACAGCCCCAATTTTGGAACGTAGAACATAGAAGTTTACAGCCCAGTACATGCCTTTTAACACTCGATGTTGCGCCGACCTGTGGAACCAATCTGAAGCCCATGTAACAAACAGTACTCCATTCCCGTCCATATGCCTGACCAATGACCATTTAAATACTCTGAAATGTGGCAATACCTCTCCTGTTGCAGGCAGAGTTCCAAGCCCCTCCAACAATCTGAGGAAAGAAACTACCACTGACATTTGTACAATATCTATCACTGTTGATTTTAAAGCCCTCCTGCCAGCCATCGCCATTCAAGGAAAAAAAGCCACTCACTATCCAACCTGTCAAATATTTTAATTAACTTTTGTGTCTCTATTAATTCACCTCTCAAACATTTTTCTAAAGAAAACAGCCTTAACTCCCTCAGCTTTTCCTTTTAATATCTCCCTCCATAACTGGCGATTTCCCAGTAAATCTCATCTGAACCCATTCCAAAGCATGCACATTCTTCCTGTAATATGGTGACCAGAACTGTGCACATTTCCCAGAATGTGGTTGCAACAGAGTTTCGTCCGGCTTGAAGCATGATCTCCTATTTCCGAAACTAAATCCCCCTATCAATCAAAGCTAACACACCATATGCCATCTCAATAACCCTATCAACCTGGGAGGCAATATTCAAACATCGATGTACCTTGACACCGAGATCGCTGTGCTCACCTACACAAGCACGAATCTGACTATTCGCCCATTACATTGGATTCCTTCCAGACCGAATCACCTCACACTTTTCCGCGTTAACCTGCATTCGCCACCTTTCGTCATAGCTCTTCAGCTTATCTACTTATCTCTGCAATCCATACATCCTTAGTAACTGTCCACAACTCTAACGAACTTAATGTCATCCGCATATTAATCCACCATCCTTCTGTGCTCTCATTCATTTATATAAAAATCGACTAAACAAAAGTGGATCCAAAACTGAACCTTGCAGTACTTCATTAGTAACTGAACTCTAGAATGAATATTTTCCATAAACTACCACCGTCTGTCTCCTTTCAGCGATTTATTCCATGAGGCGTCGCTGGCTGCCGTTATTACAATCACGGCAGTCAGGCTTGGAAGAAGCAGTCACATCTTCAGGGCGAGACTGGATACAAAATGTTTAATGAAATAAGTCCTGTGGTTCGGATGAATATAC
>NW_025192388.1:0-3690 GCF_004010195.1 Chiloscyllium plagiosum
GCACTGTAGGGGCTCGACCACCACACTGTAGGGATGAGACCACCACACTGTAGGGGCTAGACCACCACACTGTAGGGACTAGACCATCACACTGTAAGGGCTAGACCACCACACCGTAGGGATGAGACCACCACACTGTAGGGACTAGACCATCACACTGTAGGGGCTAGACCACCACACTGTAAGGGCTAGACCACCACACCGTAGGGAAGAGACCACCACACTGTAGGGACTAGACCATCACACTGTAGGGATGAGACCACCACACTGTAGGGACTAGACCACCACACCGTAGGGACTAGACCACCAAACTGTAGGGATGAGACCACCACACTGTAAGGGCTAGACCACCACACCGTAGGGATGAGACCACCACACTGTAGGGACTAGACCACCACACTGTAGGGACTAGACCACCACACCGTAGGGGCTAGACCACCACACTGTAGGGACTCGACCATCACACCGTAGGGACTAGACCACCACACTGTGGGGACGAGACCATCACACTGTAGGGATGAGACCACCACACTGTAGGGACTAGACCACCGCACTGTAGGGATGAGACCACCACACTGTAGGGGCTAGACCACCACACTGTAGGGGCTAGACCACCACACTATAGGGATGACACCACCACACTGTAGGGATGAGACCACTACACTGTCGGGGCTAGACCACCACAATATAGGGACGAGACCACCACACCGTAAGGACTAGACCACCACACTGTAGGGGCGAGACCACCACACTGTCGGGATGAGACCACCACACTGTAGGGGCTAGACCACCACACTGTAGGGACTAGACCACCACAATGCTGGGGCTAGACCACCGCACTGTAGGAATGAGACCACCACACTGTGGGGATGAGACCACCACACTGTAGGGGCTAGACCATCACACTGTAGGGACATGACCACCACACTGTAGGGACATGACCACCACACTGTAGGGGCTAGACCACCACACTGTAGGGACTAGACCACCACACTGTAGGGACTAGACCACCGCACTGGAGAGACTAGACCACCACACTGTAGGGGCTAGACCACCACACTGTAGGGGCTAGACCACCACACTGTAGGGACTAGACCACCACACTGTAGGGACTAGACCACCGCACTGGAGAGACTAGACCACCACACTGTACGGGCTAGACCACCACACTGTAGGGACTAGACCACCACAATGTAGGGATGAGACCACCACACTGTAGGGACTAGACCATCACACCGTAGGGACATGACCACCACACTGTGGGGACTAGACCATCACACCGTAGGGACTTGACCACCACACTGTGGGGACTAGACCACCACACTGTAGGGATGAGACCACTACACTGTAGGGACTAGACCAACACACCGTAGGGACTTGACCACCACACTGTGGGGACTAGACCATCACACCGTAGAGACTTGACCACCACACTGTGGGGACTAGACCACCACACTGTAGGGACTAGACCACCACACTGTAGGGACTAGACCACCACACCGTAGGGACTTGACCACCGCACTGTGGGGACTAGACCACCACACTGTAGGGAATAGACCACCACACTGTGGGGACGAGACCACCACACTGTAGGGATGAGACCACTACACCGTAGGGACTAGACCAACACACCGTAGGGACTAGACCACCACACTGTAGGGACTAGACCACCACACTGTGGGGATGAGACCACCACACTGTAGGGACTTGACCACCACACTGTGGGGACTAGACCACCACACTGTAGGGACAAGACCACGACACTGTAGGGACTAGACCATCACACGGTAGGGACTAGAGCACCACTCTGTAGGGACTAGACCACCACACTGTAGGGTTGAGACCACCACACTGTAGGGACCAGACCACCACACTGTAGGGTTGAGACCACCACACTGTAGGGACCAGACCACCACACTGTAGGGTTGAGACCACCACACTGTAGGGACCAGACCACCACACTGTAGGGTTGAGACCACCACACCGTAGGGACCAGACCATCACGCCGTAGGGACTAGACCACCACTCTGTAGGGACTAGACCACCACACTGTAGGGTTGAGACCACCACACCGTAGGGACTAGACCACCACAATGTAGGGGCTAGACCAGCGCACTGTAGGGACTAGACCACCGCACTGTAGGGGCTAGACCACCACACTGTCGGGACTAGACCATCACAATGTTGGGGCTAGACCACCGCACTGTAGGGGCTAGACCACCGCACTGTAGGGCTGGACCACCACACTGTAGGGACTAGACCACCACACTGTAGGGACCAGACCACCACACTGTAGGGATGAGACCACCACACCGTAGGGACCAGACCATCACACCGCAGGGACTAGACCACCACACTGTAGGGATGAGACCACCACACTGTAGGGTTGAGACCACCACACTGTAGGGGCTAGACTACCACACTGTCGGGACTAGACCATCACAATGTTGGGGTTAGACCACCGAACTGTAGGGGCTAGACCACCACCCGGTAGGGACTAGACCACCACACTGTCGGGGCTAGACCATCACACTGTAGGCACTAGACCACCGCACTGTAGGGGCTAGACCACCGCACTGTAGGGGCTAGACCACCGCACTGTAGGGACAAGACCACTACACTGTCGGGGCTAGACCATCACACTGTAGAGACTAGACCACCGCACTGTAGGGGCTGGACCACCACACCCACACTGTAGGGGCTAGACCACCACACTGTAGGGACTAGACCAACACACAGTAGGGGCTAGACCACCACACTGTAAGTGCCAGACCACCACACCGTAGGGATGAGACCATCACACTGTAGGGACAAGACCACCACACTGTAGGGACTAGACCACCACACCGTAGGAATGAGACCACCACACTGTGGGGATGAGACCACCACACTGTGGGGATGAGACCACCACACTGTAGGGACAAGACCACCACACCGTAGGGACTAGACCACCACACCGTAGGGACAAGACCACCACACTGTAGGGACAAGACCACCACACTGTAGGGACTAGACCACCACAATGCTGGGGCTAGACCACCGCACTGTAGGGGCTAGACCACCACATTGTAGGGACTAGACCACCACACTGTCGGGACTAGACCACCACACATTCGGGATGAGACCACCACACTGTAGGGACTAGACCATCACACCGTAGGGACATGACCACCACACTGTGGGGACTAGACCATCACACCGTAGGGACTTGACCACCACACTGTGGGGACTAGACCACCACACTGTGGGGACGAGACCACCACACTGTAGGGATGAGACCACCACACTGTAGGGAATAGACCACCACACTGTGGGGACGAGACCACCACACTGTAGGGACTAGACCACCACACTGTAGGGACTAGACCACCACACTGTGGGGATGAGACCACCACACTGTAGGGACTTGACCACCACACTGTGGGGACTAGACCACCATACTGTAGGGACAAGACCACCACACTGTAGGGACTAGACCACCACACTGTAGGGATGAGACCACCACACTGTAGGGACTAGACCACCACACTGTAGGGACTAGAACGCCACACTGTGGGGACGAGACCACCACACAGTAGGGCTTGACCACCACACCGTAGGGACTAGACCACCATACTGTAGGGCTAGACATCACCACACCGTAGGGACTAGACCATCGCACTGTAGGGGCTAGACCACCACACTGTAGGG
>NW_025192389.1:0-3691 GCF_004010195.1 Chiloscyllium plagiosum
TCGTATGTAAAATAGTTTCCTTCACGTGTGTTCGTTTCGCATTCAACCACGCCAATCGCGCACGCACACGCACTCTCTCTCAGTTTCTGATGAACACACACACACAGAGCAAACCTTCCCATTGTAGGCAGTAATCTGATGCATAGATAGTTAGCATATGATAGTAAAGTTTGCAGTACTCTCCATGCTGGGCAGATAGTGCAGTTTACTGAGCAACGCACTCGCATGTTCTGCACAGCTCTCCATGCTGGGCTGTCATCTTGCCCCGGTTCATGTTGTTTGTGGTGTTGTGTGAAGCAGATTGAGAATTTGATGTAACAAACCATTTCAGCTGATCTGACAATGCCTTTATTCAAAGTTCTCATTCTTGTAAATTTACTCTCGAATATCTTACATTCTCCAGTCAGTCCCACTGCTCTGTCTTTTTTCCCCATATTTGCACAACCTCCTCCCAGTTAATTAACTGCCTGTTTCTGTCTTTAATGTGAATCTCGCAGCCCCTCTGTATCTTTCCCTGGCCTTGGGTTTTGTCTCCCTAATGTTTCGAGTGCTGGCATTGTGTAGCTCAGAAACAATGAAATGGTGTGTATCAGGCTGTTGTTCACTTCCCGGTATGTCACATGTGATGGCCATGGACAGGCATGTTTCAGAAGTTATGAGACTCATCCTTGTAACTTGGACTGTACCTGTGTTTGCCCCACTCAGGTGACCTTGCGATCAGTAACTCGGGGAAGCCCATTGAGTAAAGGACCAGGCATCTAAATTGTGTGACAATGCTGTCATTTTCTTTAAAAATAAAAGGTTATTTTCTCTTTTTTTAACAAGATGTCTTAAAGGCCAAACTGCCTACTGAAATGGCTCAAGTAAATAACTTACGAGACTTTTAGGGGTTTTAATAAATAATAGTAACAATGGCCAGCTCGCATAGACCAGGCTTTCTAGTTTTTTCCTTACGGCTGTAAGTCACCAGGTGGTTATGTCCCAGAAGGGTTGGAAGTTTTAGTAAATTATCCCTATCTGCTATTCTTGATGCTGTTTACTCCTGGATTGGAGAACTGAATGTCTGAATGCTCCTCTTCAACATGGAGTGTGTTTAGTTGATGTTAGTATATTGGAACAGTTCATTTGTAGAAGGTACTGTATCCATTATTTGGTTAATGTTTCCAATAGTTAAGTTATTCTAAAAATCCTCTTCATTTTGTATGGCTTATCATTAGAATGTTTAAATATATTGTGGTTTAATTAATGGTGAGTGGTGTGACGAGTAGCATCACATCTGGAACACCCACTTCACATCTACCTTTAAAATACGAAAAGGTTCGTATCCAAGCTACCTGCTTAAAATAGTTTGAGGCAGTCTGGTTGGTCTATAGCAAACTGGGGTCTCTTGTTTGGTTCTAAATCGGTAACACCAAATTGGGTTTAGAATTACAATCCCTACAGTGTGCCAACAGGCCATTCGACCCAACAAGTCCACACCGACCCTCCGAGGAGTAACCTACCAAGACACATTCCTCGACCCTGTTGTTACACATTTACCCCGACAAAGACTCCGAACCCACACATCCCCGAAAACTACAAACAATTTAGCATGGCTAATTCACCTGTCATGCACACCTTTGGATTGTGGGAGGAAACCAGCGAATCCAGAATAAGCTCATGCAGACACTGGAGAGCACGCACCAGGAAGCTATTGCGTTCAAAGGTCGCGGATGGTAGCTGTTAGTGTCTCTTGTGCCCGATGTTGAATTCAGTTGGTTTAAACAGTATTTTGTGTATAAAGATTCTTTCAGTCACTGAGAGTTCTCTGGGTGTGGAAGAAGTGAAGTTGGGTGTTTTACAAAAGGTAATGAAGGCAAAGCTATAGGAATTGGCAGACAAGCTGGAGTTGGGGTTGCGTTTGTTTGTGAGAAAATGAGAGATAATTACAGCTATAGCTCAGCAATTACATTTGGTGGAAGCGCCATCAGAGTCTTTGGAAATGGCGAGAATTCAATTTCAAATGAGGCACCGTGAACATGAGAAGGAATTGAAACAGTTTGAATTATGTTGAAAAGTAGAAATTAAAGAACAGGAAATGAAGAAGAAAGAGAGATTAAGAAAGAAGAAAAGCAGAGAGATTTAACTTCAAAGGTTAGTAATTAGAGAGGAAAGTTGACATAGAAGGTGGTGATGAAGGTAGACGGTAGGCTGGATGAGGAGGATAGTGAGGATGAGCAACCCTATAGTAGCCAAAGGCTTGATGGGGTTATGTTTAAATACATCCAGACATTATCTAAATTTGATGAGAATGATGGGGGAGCCTTTTTAATTTCACTTGAGAAAGTGGCTAAACAAATGCAGTGCCCAGTGAACATGTTGATTCAAACAAAGCTGATTGGCATTTGCATCTCTATCGGAGGCGGTGTCTGGGGAGTAGGATGAGGTGAAGAAAGCCATCTGAAGTGTACATGAGCTTGTGCCAGAAGGCCGAAAGACATGTTTCAGGAATCTAAAATAGCGTCCGTGGTTAAACGCACATTGAGTTTGAAAGAATCTAACAAAGTAAATTTGAAAGGTGGGTAAGGGTATTAAAAACAGAGCAAAGTTATGACACTCTCAGAGAGATTCTTATTTTGGAGAAGTTCAACAATTCACTTCCTGCAGTCGTGAGAACTCGTGTGGAAGAGCGGACTGTTAAAACGGCAAGATTAGAAGCTGAAATGGCTGATGATGATGATTCAGTTCAGAAATCAAAGTTTGGTTTCTGTGAGGGATTGAGAAGAATGTACGAGACCTTATTAAAACATATCCCTGTGAGAGTAAGGTTTACTGGCATAGGCCAGGAGTAGCAGGTAAACAGGTTACAGCATTAAGAGATACAGAAGGATGTAACTATTTTATGCTGAGACATGAGGAGATATGTCATTCAGAGGGACTATTGGAGAGCTGCGAAGTGCTCCATTATGTAACGTGTGGTCAGAGTGTCCAGTGGAAACATCAGCAGATTTATTCCACAGTGAGAAAGGAGGCCTTGAGCTTGGCTTTGGCATTACAACATTTCAGCATTTAAATTGCGAATAACATACCTGAGACAAATCTTTATCACTGATCGTGACCCCTTAAAGCTTTTGGAGAAGTTTAGGGAGAAGAATACCAGTCTGTTTCAACTGAGCTTATTATTGCTGTTATTCAATTTGAAATTATACAGGTGACAGGTCGAGAAAAAGTAAGTTTTGACACGTTGTGGAAACTTGGATGAAGAAAGACAAAGGCATTCTGTGGCAGAAGTAAAATGACTGAAATCGAATCTAGTTGTAAACATTTGTATGTTCAGAGTCAATGTAATATATATATATATGCACCTCTTCCTCCGCTACATTGATGACTGCATTGGTGCCAACTCGTGCTCCTGCGAGGAGGTTGAGCAATTCATCAACTTCACCAACACATTCCACCCTGACCTTAAATTTTCCTGGACCATCTCTGACACCTCCCTTCCCTTCGTGGACCTCTCCATCTCCATTAATGACGACCGACTTGACACTGACAGTTTTTACAAACCCACTGACTCCCACAGCTACCTAGATTACACCTCTTCCCACCCTACCTCTTGCAAAAATGCCATCCCGTATTCCCAATTCCTCCGTCTCTGCCGTATCTACTCCCAGGAGGACCCGTTCTGCCACAGAACGCACCAGATGGCCTTCTT
>NW_025192390.1:0-1540 GCF_004010195.1 Chiloscyllium plagiosum
ATTACTATTGATTCTCGCTTGCCTTATCCGGCCGTGTGCATAACAAAGTACAACCTTTACTTTGCCATTTCACCACATCCTGCTGTGGTCCATTGTTAGGTACATCTTCCATCACTAATATCTAAATCCCCCACTTGTGACATTTTCTCCTTTCCCCAACCATATTGATCCTTATGACCTTTTAATTGGGGTTTGTTTTTGTGTTTTTGCAAAAGTGGGAAACAGATGCTTGTAACTACTGCTTGTACAGGCATATCTGGCTTAACCTGCATTCTCACAGCATCTTATCTATTTGTCTGTAACATCTACCATTGTCTGCAGGCACGTTTCATTCTTGTAAGCACATTTTAGCTAATACAAAAACAATTCTATATTTCCTTCACATAATTTTCATTCTTGATGAGCAGTGCTGGAAGAGCACAGCAAATTCTCGAAATGTCGATTTCGAAGCTACTTGGATGCTGCCTGAATTGCTGTGCTCTTCCAGAACCACTAATCCAGAATTTGGTTTCCAGCATCTGCAGTCATTGTTTTTACCTAGTTTTTATTCTTGTTAACTCAGCTCTTGGTTGAAACCATTATACACTGGTGTGAGTGCATAAACCTTGCATAAATAATTATGTTGCAGAAGTGATACTACTTTACGTATATCCCAAAATTTCCACCTTTTTCTTTAATTACCATTTGTTATCTTCTGCATTTTTCTTTTAAGCATTGTCCGCAAAATTCAGAAGCATCATTCCGGAGATTTCATCCATCTTGGTCTCACTCATCCCCTCATTATTTAATCGACAAAGTTCCTCTGCCTGATTCCATTTTAGGGATATCTGTTTCATTAAGGCTGTCTGAATCAGTCTGTGGGTGTGTCCTCGTATACAGGGCATGATGCAACAGCCAATGGCTACCAATACCCCGGCTACGACTATCAGGGAAGTAGGAATGGAAACCACCACCCCCTTCCATTTTCCAAACCATAATTCACGCCATCCCGTGAGAGATGTGTCGACTCCTGAATTCTCAACCAGTTCCTCTGCTAAGGTAGTCAATCCCCTTAACACCCGAGTAATTGAACCATCAGGTACAGTGTTATTAGGAATAAAGGTGCAACAGCTTCCTCCTAACATCACACATACACACACCCTTTTTCTGCTAAAATCATGTCAAGGGCCATTCTGTTTTCCCATGCCATCCTATTTGTCGCATCAAGCTGTTCTGATATTCCTTTAACCACATCTCTGGTATAATTTATAAATCGCTGTTGATTATAGAAAATGTAATTTATCCAATCTACATTTTTATTAATTGTTACCCACCAAAAGAGAGCTGACTCAAAGACTGCTGCAATCTGATTACGAGCCTTGAACTCATCAGGTACTCCCCTAGGGACTCCAACAGAATCGAGATAAATCCTGTCATCGAAAGAAGTGTCTAACAGTGATCTCTTACTCCTTCCCTTTTTCCCCACTATCTTTTCCTTCTCAAATGCCAGGGTAAATGGAATTACCAATTGTACAATTGCACATATCCCTCTCCAATCCGG
>NW_025192390.1:2007-3691 GCF_004010195.1 Chiloscyllium plagiosum
CATCCCCAATGGACTTAAGATGTATCTCTGAGCTGCGGTACTGTCTCTGATTATCTACATCCGTACAATTTACTAAGTTACATGCATCAGGTCTATTACTTGCTGATTATCAGACTCAGGGACCGTTAATAACACATATGAAAATTATATTTGACAAAATCCCAATACTAAGAGAGCTGGCATCATTCCTCTAAGCATCCCCAGCATTCTAAAAATTGTGCTGAAGCACAAAAAACCTTAATACACAATCTTACATCAATAATCCCGCGCTCGTACCCCTGTATGATCAGTTCCTCTAAGTCTCTTCAGCCTGAGTTTCAGCGGGTCTTGCGTTGATTCGGCTGTCCAGACTTCTTCCTCAACTGGACATTTTACTAGCCCTTTGATCTGAGTGTAGTGAGTCCAGCCTTTCTCCGCTGTCCTTATTGCCATTTCGGTCAAAGGATCCTGATATGGCCCTTCCCAGTCCGGCTGCAATTTAGTCTCAGTCCATGATTTTACTCAGCCCCAATCTCCCGGCCGGATGGGGTGGGCGGTGAATTCAAGGGACGGTGTCTGTGCCAATAAACCCTGTTTCCTGAGGAAAGACAAAGAGGCGGACAAGCCCAGTATATACCTCTTTAGAACAAGTCTTCAGTTTCGGGAATTGTCAATTCTCTGTTCTTTCCCAGATAAGGTAATCCAAATATGATTTCATAGGGGTTAGTCCCAAATCTTTCCTTGGGGCTGTTCGTACTTTCACGAGAGCTATAGGTAAACATTTGTCCCAAGGGAGTCTGGTTTCTATTACCAATTTAGAGAGCTGTCGTTTGAGTGTTTGGTTCATTCTCTCAAAACCTTCCTGATGATGGTGGGTGCCAAGGAACATGGAACTCCCAGAAAATTCCCAACCTTTCATTACCCCCTGTAACACTTTAGAGGTAACATGAGTTCCTTGGTCGGAATCTATATCGGGGAATAATGTGCTCTAATATTGTTTTCGACACCACACTCGCAGTAGCAGTAGCTAGAGGGTCTGCCTCAACCTAACCAGGTAGATGATCTACTATGACCAGCATATATTTTAGTTTTCCTACTCTGGGTAGTTCAGTATAATCTTCTTATACACTCTGGAAGGGTCTCAATCCCGGGTCTCTTCCTCCCGGGGTCTGTTTTCTCAGGACTTTCTTATTTACCTTTGTGCATATTATACATCCCTCACATAGTTGTTTCGCAATTGTATATATTCCTTTACATCCATATTCCATAAGAACTAAATCACATATTGCTTGCACTCCCCAATGGTTGAATTGATGTAGGACAGCCATAATTTCTCGCATCATCATTTTGTTTAACATTTCCCTTCCATCGGGTAATATCCATTGCCCGTCTGCTGTTTTCTTCAGCCCCAAAATCTTTCAATTATTTTTCTTCTCTTTCAGTAACTATAGGAGCTTCCGGGGATCAGGGACAGTAGGTACTATGGAATGAATCACCACTCCTTGTGGGTCCAGGCCTACTTCCTTAGCCACTGCATGGGCTAATATATTCCCCCTAACTTCTGGTTCATTTCCTTTCTGATGACCATTTACATGCACTACCGCTATTTCTCGGGGGAGTAATAGGGATTCCAAGACCTGTTTAATCAACTCCTCATTTGCTAATTCCTTCTCCCGGCTATTCATCAGTCCTCTTTCCTGCCATA
>NW_025192391.1:0-3691 GCF_004010195.1 Chiloscyllium plagiosum
AGCCGAATCAACGCAAGACCCGCTGAAACTCAGATTGAAGAGACTTAGAGTAACTGATTATACAGTGGCGACGCGAGCGGGGGATTATATCTGTAGGATTGTGTATTAAGTTTTTTTGTGCTTCAGCACAATTTTTAGAATGTTGGGGATGCTTAGAGTTATGATGCGAGCTCTCTTAATATTGGGATTTTGTCAAATATAATTTTCATATGTGTTATTAACGGTCCCTGAGTCTGATAATCCGCAAGTAATAGACCTGATGCGTGTAGCTTAGTAAATTGTGGGGATGTAGATAATCAGAGACAGTACCGCAGCTCAGAGATACATCTTAAGTCCTTTGGGGGTGGTACTTGGTATAATAGTCTTGTCACAATACACAGGGCAACCTTCTGATCACCTCTTGATTGTCCCGATAAAGAGCGTAATCCAATAAACCTAATGACAAAGAAAACCACATGGCACAAAGCAATTCTCGGGGTCGGGGTGGGTCACCTATGAGATACAATTAGATGAAACATTTGGGACAGAAATGCAAGCAAACGGGAATTATTTCTTGGGCTGTTGTTTTCAAATTAGCGTAGGAAAGGGAAAACGGCCAGAACTACTGGAAAATAAGATACAACCTTTCACCCCTCCCGATGATCCTAAACTAGTAAAAAATATAGAGACAAAGGACTTGAAACAGACTATCGAAATAGAAACTGGGTACGGGGATGCAAACGCCTGGTTTGGATGGGTAAAGTATACTGTAAAAAGTCTGAACAAGAACAATTGCTATGCATGTGCCTCCGGTTGGCCAGTGGCCCAGGTGGTTCCCTTTCCACTCGGGTGTAAGTGAGACAGGAAGGGCATGAAATGTATAATAGCCCTGTAACAGGATAAGACTGCATGGAATGATAGGAATTGTACCTCCTTATCTCTGATGTTCGCACCCTTGGAGAAGAAAGATTGAAAAGCCCCCCTCCCCCCCGACGTTTACAGCTGCAGTCGGAAATCACACGACGTGTGTGCATAGACGAGGTACAAGTCAGTCTAGAGATTTGGGGGAGCTAAAAGTATATCACCGAAACGGACGAGGGAGGGAACTACTCAGCACCAAAGCCTCCCCGAACGGATCTGTGGTGGTACAGTGGAGGCAAAATATTGAGACCCACTCTACCACCGGATTGGAGAGGAATATGTGCAATTGTACAATTGGTAATTCCATTTACCCTGGCATTTGAGAAGGAAAAGGTAGTAGGGAAAAAGGGAAGGAGTAAGAGATCACTGTTAGATACTGCACAATAAAGCAATATGACAGGATTTATCTCGATTGTGTAGGAGTCCCTAGGAGGGTCCCTGATGAGTTCAAGGCTCGTCATCAGATTGCATCAGGCTTTGAGTCAGCTCTCCTTTGGTAGGCAACAATTAATAAAAATGTACATCGGATAAATTACATTTTCTATAATCAACAGCGATTTATAAATTATACAAGAGATGTGGTTAAAGGAATACCAGAACAGCTTGATGCGACAAGTAGGATGGCATCGGAAAACAGAATGGCCCTTGATATGATTTTAGCGGAAAAAAATGTGTGTGTGAGGGTGTGTGTGTATGAGAGAGATATTCGGAGGAGGCTGTTGCACCTTTATTCCTAATAACACTGCACCTGATGGTTCAATTACTCGGGCTTTAGGTAATTGACTACCTTAGTAGAGGAACTGGCTGAGGATTCAGGAGAAGACACATCTCTCACGGGATGGCGTGAGTCATGTTTTGGAAAATGGAAGGGGGTGGTGGTTTCTATCCTTACTTCCCTGATAGCAGTAGCCAGGGTGTTGGTAGCCATTGGCTGTTGTATCATTCCCTGTATACGAGGACTCACTCAAAGACTGATTGAGACAACCTTAATAAAACAGATACCCCTAAAATAGAATCAGGCAGAGGAACATTGTCGATTAAATAATGAGGGGATGAGTGAGACCAAGATGGATGAAATCTCCAGAATGATGCTTGCGAATTTTGGGGGCAATGCTTAACATAAAAGTGTAGAAGATAACAAATGATAATTAAAGAAAAAGGGGGAAATTTTGGGATATAGGTAAAGTAGTGTCACTTCTGCAATCATAATTATTTATGTCATGCAAATGCACTCACACCAGTGTGTAATTGTTTCAACCAAGAGCTGAGTCAACAAGAATGAAAACTATGTGAAGGAAATATATAATTGTTTTTGCATTAGCTAACATGTGCATACAAGAATGAAACGTGCCGGCAACCAATGGTAGATGTTACAGACAACGAGATAAGGTGCCGTGAGGATGTAGGTTACCCAGATATGCTTGTACAAGCAATAGTTATAAGCATCTATTTCCCACTTTTGCAAAAACACAAAAACAAACCTCAATTAAAAGGTCATTAGAATCAATATGGTTGGGGAAAGGGAAGAAATGTTACAAGTGGGGGATTTAGATAGCAGTGATGGAGGATATACATAACAATGGACCACAGCAGGATGTGGTGAAATGGACAAGTAAAACTTGTAATTTGTTAAGCACAAGGCCGGATAACGCAAGCGAGAAACAATAGTAATGGGCTCCGGGTTTGGAGTAGTGAGTCCAATATAAGATATTTATTTGCGAAACTCTGTGTGCCTTATTCCAGGAACCACACTTCTAAGCGTCTAATAAACAAACTGATTGCTTCAGATGTTGTCTTGGGCTGAAATTATTGAAGTGAGTGAGCTTCGTTTCTCACAGACTGTCATTCAAATTTACTGTGCTTTCTATTCTCTCAAGTTCTTATATTAATTGCTCCTCGTTTTCTTCTTACCTTTGAGACAAGTCTCAAAATTCCGGGCACAATAAAAGCAATATGAATTATAAATTAGTATCTGGACTAAAAGAAACAATGAACAACTACATAGACCTCTTGAACATGGGGGCTGGGCATTGAGAACAGAGGATCAATGGTTCGCACTCGTGTCTTACAGTGTTATGCACTTGGGTTTGATTCATACTCGGCCACATGTTTGTGTGGAGTTTGCTTGTTCTGGTTTTCTCTCACAATCCAAAGATATGCAGGTTAGGTAAATTGGCCATGCTAAGATGCACGCTCTGTTCAGGGATGTGTAGGTTATGTGCATTAGTCAGGGGTAAATTTCCAGTAAGCTGAGAGCAGAATGGTGCTGATTGAATTATTCTTTGGAACGTCAGTGTAGACTTGTTGGGCCAAATGGCCTGTTTCCACACAGTAGGGATTCCATGAACTTAGAATTGTGTTTCGCTAAACAAAACTGACATTTTTTAAAAAATGTTGCATTTAAAACTTATCTTTAACTGTCAATTGTCAATCTTGTAAAATATCTCAATGTTACTGAAATCAATGTTCAAGCAAAACACTGCACATAAAGCCACACAAAGATCTTCATGACCAACTAATTACTGTTCAGTGGAATAATCACGGTAAATATCTTATTGTTCCTGGGATCAATCCCCACTATCACAGGAAGGATCTGGTTATCATTCCCTTCAAAAAATGCAATCGTTGTCCCTCTGGTATTTCAGTTCAGTCGTTATACATCATCCTGGTTGTTCAAAGCATAGTTATTCTTTATTATGAATGGCCAAGAGTTCGAACGGCAAGAGATGTTGTTCGATCTGATTTGTTGCCTGTTCAAAAACAAGTTTTCACTATAAATATTGCAAAAAAT
>NW_025192392.1:0-1880 GCF_004010195.1 Chiloscyllium plagiosum
CAACCTTACACCTCTCCCGATGACCATAAAGTAAGAAAAAATATAGAGGTACAGGACTTGAAACAGACCATCGAAATAGAAACTGGATACGGGGATGCAAATGTCTGGGATGAACGGGTAAAGTATACTATAAAAAGTCTGAATAAGAGCAATTGCTTTGCATGTGCCTCCGGTAGACCAGTGGCCCAGGTGGTTCCCTTTCCGCTTGGGTGGAAGCGAGAAAGGAAGGGCATAAGAAATGTATGATAGCACTGTATCAGGATACGACAGCATGGAATGATAGGAACTTCACCTCGCTATCTCTGACATTCCCTCCCTTGGAGATGAAAGACTTAAAATCATTTCCCCCTCCACCCCCGCCACCAAGTTTTCAGTGGCAGTCAGAAATCACACATCATATGTGCATAGACGAGGTAAAAAATGGTCCAGAGATTTGGGGAAGCTGAAATTATGTACAGAGATTACGAATTTCGCCGATACAGACGATGGAGGGAACTTCTCAGCACGAAGGTTCCCCGAGCGGATCTGTGGATCCGGATCCGGATTGGAGAGAGATATGTGCAAGTGTACAATTGGCAATTCCATTTACCCTGCCATTTGAGAAGGAAACTGATACTAGGGTAAAAGTGAAGGAGTAAGAGATCACTCTTAGATTCTTCTTTCGATGACAGGATTGATCTCAATTCTATAGGAGTGGTGGGGGGGGGGGGGTGGGGGGCTACCTGATTTTCAAGGCTCGCAAATAGATTGCAACAGGCTTTGAGTCAACTCTCTTTTGGTGGGTAACAGTTAATAAAAATGTAGATTGGATAATTTACATTTTCTATAATCAACAGCGATTTATAAATTATACAAGAGATGCTGTTAAAAGAATATCAGAACAGCTTGATGTGACAAGTAGGATGGCATGGGAAAACAGAATGGCCCTTGATATGATGCTAGTGGCAAATAAGAGGTGTGTGTGTGATGTTCGGAGGAAGCTGTTGTACCTTGATTCCTAATAACACTGCACCTGATGATTTAATTACTCGGCTCTTAAGGGGATTGACTACCTTACCAGAGAACTGGCTGATAATTCAGGAGAAGACACATCTCTCACGGGATAGCTTGAATCGTGGTTTGGAAAAAGGAAGTGGGTGGTGGTTTCCATCCTTACTTCCCTGATAGAAGTAGCCGGAGTATTGGTAACCATTGGTAGTTGCATCATACACTGTAAACGAGGGCTCACCCAAAGACTGATTGAGACAGCCTTAATGAAACAGATGCCCGTAAAAGGGAATCAGGCAGAAGGACCTTTTTCTATTAAATAATGAGAGGGATGAGAGAGACCAAGATGGATGAAGTCTCAGGAATTATGCTTGCGAATTTTGGGGGGGAGGCTTAAATGAAAAATTGCAGAAACAACAATTGAATGTAAAAACAAAAAGGGGGAATTGTGAGGAGTAATTATACATGTTGTTAAGTGCATCGATCACAAGGTTGAATCCTGAAAGAGGAAGCGGGGTGTAGGTTAAGCGAGATATGCTTGTATAAACCGTTATAAATATCTGTTTCCCACTTCTGCTAAAAAAAAAACACAATCAAGAGGTCATATGACTCATTATGGGCAAAGAATGGAAGGAAATGTTGCTTTAGCAGTCAAGGAAGCAGATGGCTGTCAAGGAGGATATATAACAATAGGCCACGGAGGCATGTGGTGAAACAGCCAAGCAGGAAATGCATTTTTGTCACGAACAAGGCCAGATGAGGCAAGAGATAAACAGCCGTGTTTCGAGAAGTGAAATGTAAACAGCGGAGATGTAAACAGTGGAGAAGCAATGGAATAAGCGGGGGAGGAGTAAAACAGGAATGAATTGTATAAAAAGTTGTGTACTTGTTAA
>NW_025192392.1:2018-3691 GCF_004010195.1 Chiloscyllium plagiosum
ACAATCATGGAGATCCTGCTTTTAAACTCAGGCCTCGCTTCCTAAACCTTCCTTGCTGGACCTTTCACTCCTCTTACGGATGTCATTCTTATCAATGTGTACCACACCCGCCGGTTGTTCATCCTCACCCTTCAGTGTGTCCTGAACACGCTCGGTGACACCCCTGATCCTCGCACCAATCGCCCTTTGTGTGAAGAATTCATAGAATCAAGGTTTCACTGCGGTGGGGAAACAGGCCATTTGACACAACACGTCAACGCTGACCCTCCGTAGTGTAACACACTCTGACCGATTCCCCTACTCTATTACTCTGCATTTGCCCCTGAGTAATGCACTAACCGGCACATCGCTGAACACTATTGGAATAAAGTAAACAACCTGGACGAATTCTATTACCCTATGTCGAATCTGCTTTCTCACAACAGATACTTCCAGAAATACTGAGCATTTTCAGCAACTTCTGGTTTTGTCACCGATGATATTTACATAATGATAAAAATATACGCAACTAAGACTTGAAATAAAGCAGAATTTGAACTCTCAGGAGAAAACTAAATATTTGGTCATTCAATGATTCCAGTAAAGTTTTATTGAATTGTTCTGTCCGTGAACGTCATTTCTTCACTTTCCCAATCCTGAACAAAGGAGGTTTTTGCATATCTTTTAATATCAGAAAGCTCTGAAAAGTTGCACATTTACTTCTTCATATGGGGATGTGATTGCATCTCATTCTTTCATCTCAGTTCAATTACAGAGGATTATTCACAAAACACACACAATGTATTACTTTGTCGAAGAATACCAGTAACATTGTAAGTAATTGGAATCATAACTGGAAAAAAGGATTTAGGCAAAGGAAGGATGAGAGAAAACGGGACTTTTTTTTAACAGAAAAGACTATTATGCGAACCTAGGTGATCAAATTTATGGAAAACTATGTAGGGCTGACAAACGATATTATTATGAAGGTGTAGAAGTGTACATTGTTCTGAAAAAAGTTAAAATGTAACATTTGACTGTGAAACAAATAGCGAGTATGATTTGCCATGGTAAAAAAAAACCTCAAATTTGGCCAGTCAGTTTAACTATGCCCCAACACTCCGAAATCCAATGGAGTTTGAAATATAATGGATTTGATGACAACAAAATCAATGAAATAATCCAATGTTTTGAGGTGTAAAAGCGGACAGTTTGAACATTTAGGGGGAGAACTGCCAAGGGCATCCCCAAATATAGACTGCTAGCTGAAGAGCTTTCTGAAAGATACCTGAAATGTAAGACGTTTGCACAGCAGAACATCGAAGCCAACCAACATAAAAATCTACAGAGAAAAGTCTACAAAGGAGAATTGACAAAGGTAACTGGTTTTGAATTGTGATTATTTTTTTTTTTAAATCTTACGCATGGTGTTTTGTTTTATTGGACCAGTATTGTAGAGTTGGAGGTAAAAGATAGTTTTAACGAAATGAGTTCTAAATAGTGGTTCATTTTAATATTCCCTGTTGGACTTAAATAACAAAGTTGTTAATTTTACTTTAAATACTAACCTCTGTAAATGAATCTTTGCCTTTCGAAATTTAACAGATTGTCATAACAGTTTGGGGCGTTTTGTCTGCGATTTGAGCAAGTTTAGACAGATGCAGTCTGATATTTGGGCAGAATTAAATAGGTTT
>NW_025192393.1:0-1635 GCF_004010195.1 Chiloscyllium plagiosum
AACCCAGGTTCCTGGCACTGTAAGGCAGCAGTGTTAACCACTCTCCCTCACTTCAGACACATCATCTCAAGTGTGAGATATCTGACTTTCGTGCAATCAATTTTTCCTTAATTAATTTTAAAGGCACTCTAAATGTGTGTCCGAATATTAACTCAAAGGGATTACACTGATTAGATTCATTTGGAGCATCTCTAATGGCAAACAACACAAATGTGGGATTCCTTTATCCCAATCATTCAGGTAATCCTGACAGACAATAAGCTCTGAATGTGGTCTTCAGGGCCTGATTCCACCTTTCCAATGCTCCCTGTGTTTCAGGATGGTATACACTTGATTTAAAAGCTGTAGGCCTAAATTATCCAAGACTTTCTTAAATAGTTTATCAGTAAAATTAGACCTTTGGTCTGAGTGAATCTCCCTGGGTAGCCCATACCAGGTAAAGAAAGCTACCAACTCCTCCACCATCCTTTTAGCCTAGTGCTGTGAGGCAGCAGTGCTAACCACTGTGCCACCGTGCCGCCCAAATCTGGTAGCCACGTCCATTATGGTTAGCAAATACTGGTTACCACTTTCAGTTTTAGGGAGGTGAACTATACAATCAATCATAACCCTCATGAAAGGCTTTTCAAATGTGGAAATTGCCAACAAAAGCTCTGGTTTATTACTAAGTTAAAGATCACACAGCACCAGGTGAGAGTCCAACAGGTTTAATGGGAAGCACTAGCTTTCGCAGTGCTGCTCCTTCATCAGGTGGCTGTGGAGTATTTTATTGTTGCCTGTGGCTTACCTACCATTTGGCACATATGACATGTACAACAAACATCAACCACATATATCCCTGTGCTGTCCAGGCCAACAGAAGTGGTTTTGTGTCTTAGCCTGAATCTACCTCACACCTAGATGATCTCCAACAGGTAATTCGTGCGTGAGCCGTAACATGTCCTGTCTGTATGCTGCTGGCAACACAATCTAGTCCACTTCCCCATTTCTCCTCTGTACTAACCTGCCGTGTCTCCACTTTCACCTTCCGATTGTCTCCTTTAGAGAATAACCCTTTGGAATACATGCTGCTTCCGTTACTGAGTATGCATCAGGATATAGATATTTTATTGTCACATATTTCATTAGTCTTTCAGGATTAAACACCTCTGCCTGACCCTCTGTCTGGTCAGGGTTTCCCTGCACCATTACATCAAACAGGGTGTCAGCTAACTGAACCTCAACTCCTTCATCTTTCTCTTAACATTTTCCTTCTTGCTGTAACTGATGAGAGTGGGATCTTGTTACTCTACAGTCTTGGGTATTTTTCTTTTAACTCCTCAGTTTCTGTTTTTTCTCTGGCTTCTCCACCACAAGGGCGTCACTCCTACCTTGGACCCTGCTAATTGGTTTTCTAGAACAATCTGTATTCCTGAAAGGGGCACTCTGTCCATCACTTCCATTTTCACTTTTAGTCTTTATTTGCCTCTCCAACCTGACCTTACACAGGGCAACGATAGGTTTCTCTCCATCTATTGCATAAATTACCACCCTTTCAGGTAACTGTTCAGAAAGAGGGCAAATACTTTTATTTCTTTGTATTAGAGACTGACCTGATCACGTATCTCTTAAAATTGTAGCCTCTTTCCTGTCTCC
>NW_025192393.1:2571-3691 GCF_004010195.1 Chiloscyllium plagiosum
TTCCACAACCCCCAAAGTCATGTCTTCCAGCTCTGCAAAACATTTAATTACATAAAGTGCCATTTCTCGCACTTTTAATTGAGCCACCTACAAGTAGCTGAAAATAAACAGATTTTCTCAACTGCTTTATTTAAAGATCTGGGACACTCTAATCCCCAAATGTGTTTAAATCTCTCCAAATCTGTTCAGATCTGTTCAGATCCCAGACCTGATCTGTGCAAATCCATCTAAATCTACCAAACCTGTCCAAATCCTGGACCTGAGCCCCCAGTCTGTTCTGATGCAGAAGTCGAACCCTTCTGCTAATTAAAACAGAAACACCCAGAGAAGCTCGTCTCACCGCGTAATCTGTTCGAAATGTGAGGGAGTGAAAGAAAACTCTTGATTTCTACTGTGGAAAGAAAAAATAACAATTTATTCTCCCAACTCTAACAGTGAACACAAAACAAGAACTATTAACAAACCCGATACCGCTTTCTCTCAACTGATGACTAACTGACCCCAACCCTACTAAAATGCTGCTCCAATAACACAATTACAAAACATTAAATTAATTTAATCTCTCAAAGTCCATACAGTCCAGTATGCTGTCTTCCTTCTGCTCTTCCAAATCTGCTGTTTCCTTCCATCCTTCCAACTCTGCTGTCTGCCCCACTCCCGAGCCATCTTGTATGATTTTCTTTTTGACTGCGAGTATCTTTGTATAAAATTCCCTGGTACCTTAAACTAGGGAGCTTTCTGAGATTTCTTTCAGAGTTGTTCAGTGCTGTTGGCTCTCTTTTGCTGGCACTTGCTCTTTCTCCCTGATTTTCAAAAAACATTGTTTTGATTCCCCTGATTCCATATGAATTTTCTATCGTCGGATTGGTTTCAGGCTGTCAGTATCGTCAGATATTAAAATCGATTGGCTTTGAAGGGCTGAGTGTTTGGTCTAAATCAATTGGTCACACTTGAATTGTTGTCAAAACAGCAACCAAAACTCAGGTATCCATTTAACAGCCAATTGTTCCACGTGTCTCTTTGAAACAGCCTGTCTCCTGGCTGCTCAGTATACTGGCAGCATTTGTGGTACCTTTAGCTCAGAAGAGCAGTTTTTCTCTTAAAAAGGACCACATGTTAT
>NW_025192394.1:0-3692 GCF_004010195.1 Chiloscyllium plagiosum
ATCCTGTCTGCACTCTCTCGAAAGCTTCCAATTTCTTCCCATAATGGGGCGACCGAGCTCAATACAATAATTCATGTGTGGTATAACCAGTGTTTTATAAAGTTACAGCATAATCTCCTGGCTCTTCAACTCAATCTCCCTGATAATGAAAACCAACTCACCGTACTGCTCTTAACACCCCTATCAGCTTGAGTGGCAACTTCGTGATACCTATGGACGTGTGCGCTCAGGTCCGTCTGCTCCTGCACACGGCAAAGAATGCTACGTTTGAACCTGTAATCTGCATTTGAATTCGACCTTCAACAATGAATCACATCAGAAAATAGGAAATTGGAATGGAATTAAGCCATTTAGCCGATTGGATCTACTGTGCCATTTGATCAAGGGTGAAATATTTCTCTGCTGTATTCTTTTGCATTCGCGAACTGATCAATTTATTCCCTTTTTAATGAAAAACATATTGATCTCTATCTTAAAGAAACATTTTTTTCTGTGTGCGGGAGTGTGCATGTGTTAGCATGTAAGTGTTCATATATGTATCTATGTGTGCTGTGTATTTAATGTGTCTATGTATGTTTGTGTGTATCTCTGTCGTCATCTCTGTGAAATGCAGCCTTTGTGGATTTTGTGGTAAATCCACTGAAACTGGGATCAGCATCCTGCTCCCTTCCCCCATCTCTACTGTCTGTCAATGTTAAGTGTCACCGTCTGCTGGCCTCTTCAGGCCACTGCACAAGTGTCTGATTTTTTTCTCTCTCTCAAAGGACATCAAATCCCATTAATCTCTCACATTGCGTAACTGTTTGGGTTTTCAAATAACGCCTTTTGTAGCACATATCAGTTTCATCTGATACCTAACGATGTTTTTCCTCAAATATAACCACCCTCATTGGGTTCATATCAGGACTTTTCAATCCTTTCTCACGTAAACTTTGCAAGAGTGCATTACCAGAGATTTCAAGTTAAAGAACGTGCAAAATCGCATTATATCACCTTTCAAATGGTTCGGTCGACCTTGATTGGATGCAGTTGCAGTGGAAATACTCTTTCTTGTGCACACTCTGTTTCACGAATAATCTTCAAAGACAAATCACTTCCACGTTGTAGAAGGAGCACAGAGATTACTCTACATGAGCATTCTCCACTCTTAGGGCGCTCAGTTCAATTACGATCCTCCCTATACCTGCCTATATGTGTGTGTGCGGGTGTGTGTGGAGATGGTGCTGTCAGTTTGGATGGTTTGTAGCTGCTTTCCTCCCAGTCTGAAACTCTGATGTGAGAGCATGAGGTCTGCAGGTGCTGGAGATCAGAGTCTAGAGTGCGGTGCTGGAAATGCACAGCAGGTCAGACAGCCTCCAAGGAGTAGGAAAATCAACGTTTTGGTTCGGAACACTTCATCATGAATGCCGTCGATGTAGTAGAGTGGGAAAGCCGCAGAGGAGGCATGCTTCACTTTAAACATCACAGATTTTGCAGAACTGCTGTGCACACGGATACACACAGAGACACGCAGGTACACACAACGACGAATACAGACATGCAAAGACACACATAAATGAATACAGATATACATTTACACACACACCGAAACTGATGTAGTCACACTGACACTAATACGGGTACACAGAAACATATACCGATACACTGATGCACATGCACACACAGATATATACATACACAGTGACACACTGATGTTTGTACAGATATGGAGAATCTGCCAGTATTTAATTTTTCGCGTGGTGACTTTCTCAATATTTCACTTGTTGTGTGTGGATGTGTCAATATTTCTGTTTCACTGCAGGAAATCCTCTGCACCCTCTCTGTAGCTTCCACATCTTTTTTATGGCAAGGCGACCAGAACTGAACACAATGCTCCACGTGTGGCAATGAACCCTTTCGCTAATTGAACCAAACAGCCAGAAAACTCAAATCGTCCTGTAAGCTGTTAAGGTACGAGTGACAACGCCCAAATTCCACTTTTCAGGATAAGGAGCATCAATTTATTCCTTAACTCTAAAAGTGAACATAGAACAACAGCTATTCACAACTCTAAGCCCCTCTTTCTCTGAACTGATTGGTATCTGCCTCCAACTTTATAACAGCATAATATTCCAACAAGAAAAGCCCATATTAAAATTACGTCAAATTAATTTCAAATCCACACAGCAACCGTCATCTCCAGTGTCCTCCTTCCTTCAGCTGAAGATCTCTCTGTTTTGTCTTCTGAATTTTAGTGCAGGGATGTTTCATACAAAAACGGTAACTTTGAAAGAGAGAGTTTTGCATGGCAGTCTCTCTCTAGATGGCTGTTGCTCTCAGTCTAACTTTCGAACTGCCTGCCTGTTTTATTCCTCTCATCATTGGATCATCTCATTGGTTGGAAGTTGGCAAAACAATAAATTCAAAATTGATTGACTTTAGTTTACTGGGGCATAATTTAAACTGATTGGTTAAATTCTAATTGTCAAAACCGCAACCAAAGCTCAAGGTATCTGTTTCACAGCATGCTTTATATTTTCCCTTCTACTCTGAAACGGCTAACTAGTCATATGACAGGTGCTTGCAAGCTCTCCGTGAAGAACAATTTTCACTCTCGCTTAAAAAGTACTAAACACACCTTCAACTTCAAAACAATGATTTAATCCGGTCTTTACAGAGCTGTAGCATAACCTCACTACTCTGAAACTCAGTTCCCCAGCTTGTGAAAACCAACACAATATATACTTTATTAACGACCACATCAACCTGGGTCAAGATTAGGATAGTGCACAGCAGGTCAGCCACATCTGAGGAGCAGGATATTCGACGTTTCAGGCAGGAGCCCTTCATCCTCTGCTCCTTGGATGCCACCTGACCTGCTGTGCTTTTCCAGCACCACTCTCATCTTGACTCTGATCTCCAGCATCTGTAGTCCTCGCTGTTGCCGATTTGACATCAACCTGGGTGGCAACTTTGGACATGGACACTAAGATCCCTCTGTTCCTCCACACTGCCAAGAATGATGCCTTTAACCCTATATTTTACATTCAAATTCGACCCTCCTAAGTGAATAACGTCACACTTTTCCAGGGTTAACTCGATTTGCTACTCATCAACTCAGTTCTGAATCCTGTGAATGTTCTGCTGCAACCTACATAATACCTCAACGTTATCCACAACTCCACCAACATTTGTGTCATCGGCAAACGTACTAACACCCCCCTCTTCCACTTCCGCATCCAAGCCAGTTTTAAAAATCGCAAAGTGCAGTAGTCTAAACCGATCCTGCGGGACACCATTGATCACAGAGCTCCAGACTGAATGCTTTCCGTCTACTACCACCCTATGTCTTCTAAGGGCCAGAAATTCTGTATCCAGACAGCCAGATTTCCCTATATCCAATGCCTCCTTACTGTCTGAATGAGCCTGCCGTGTGTAAATTTATCAAACGTCTTGGTTAAATCCATATACACCACATCCATTGATGTACCTTCATAAATGTGTCTCGTCACATCCTCAAATGATTCAATACGATTCGTGAGGTATGACCTGCCCATCACAAACGCATACTGACTATCTCCATCAAATGATGGTTTATCCAAGTAATCAGACATCATGTCTCTCAGAATCATATCCAATACTTTGTCCACCACTGTCGTAAGACTGATTGGTCTATAATTCCAGGATTATCCCTATTCCATTTCTTGAACAAG
>NW_025192395.1:0-3692 GCF_004010195.1 Chiloscyllium plagiosum
AATAGTAATTTTCAATAATGATGGAATGAAGCAGGAATGGTCTTCATTAAAGAGGAATCTCATGATAATTCGCAGAAAGACAAATTGACATAATCATGTGATTATTGTACATTGAAAAACAAAAGTAGCTGAAACAATTCCAGATGTTCAAATCAGTTTGTCAGATGATAAAATGAAAATTAAAATGATTTTGCTGCCCACATGAATTGGGGGAAAACAATTCGTCATTCGATGAGTCTATGCAGCGAGAGACAATATCCTTTCTTTCTAAGCGTGTAGGATTTCCTGGAATTCAAAAATGATCATCATTATTCAATGAAACAAGAGCGAAATAGGAGATATGGTCAGTATGTTGGCAGATGACACCAAAATTGGAGGTGTCGTGGACCGTGAGGAAGGTGACCTCAGAGTGCAACGGGATCTTGATCAGATGGGCCAATGGGCCGAGGAGTGGGACATGGAGGTTAATGTAGAAAACTGTAATTAATCAGGAATCTCACGATAATTAATGGAAGTTCATATTGACATTATCATGTGATTATTGCACATTGAAAAATAAAATTAAATGAAATAATTCCATATGTTCAAATCAGTTTGGCGTATGATGATTTGAAAATTGAAATGATTTTGCAGCACACATGAATTGGAAAAAAAGTACTCATTGAATGTGACTATTGAGATGAACACAACCTCCCTTTTCCCCAACCGTGTATGATTTCAATGAATTCAACATTGATTGTAATTTTTTAATGGAACATCGAAAGCAAGAGGAGACTTGGTTAGTATGTTTGCAGATGGTCAGTGCCAAAAATCTCCTTATGAAGAGCTGATACTCGAAACATTGACATTCCTGCTCCTCGGATTCTGCCTGCTGGCTGTGTTTTTCCAGCTCCACACGTTTTGACTCTGATATCCAGCATCTTCAGTCCTCACTTATTCCTTTATTGGTCAGTGCGTTGAGTACAGGAGTTGGGAGACCGTGTTGCAGCTGTACAAGTCATTGGTTGGGCTGCTATTGGAATATTGTATGCAACTCTGTTCTCTCTGCTAGAAGCAGTTTGTTGAGAAACTTGAAAGAATTCAGATAAAATTGATACGTATGTTGCCAGGGTTGGAGGATTTGAGCAAGAGGGAGAGGCTGAATAGGCTGGGGCTATTTTCCCCGGAGTTTGATAGCTCCTGAAGTAACTTTGTAGACGTGTATAAAATCATGAGAGACATGGATAGGGTGAATACACCATGATTGTGAGTTTGCACATTTCAATGTCTTCTCCTTTGTTCATGTACTGAGACAAAATTCCATATTTATTCCACTTATAACTTGAACAAGTTTTAGCTTTTACTTACAAGTAGACTTGCAAAGTTCTATGCGTGAACTTAACAATAATGAGAAATCTCATATTGCTGTTTGACTGAGCGATATGTGCAAATGAACAGGAATTATTGCAGTGAAAATTAATTGGAGTTCTCTGAATTTATAAGGCTCAAATTATTGTGATGATTCAAATGAGTAAAAGCCAGATATTTACAATGGGTGTTGAGGAAGAGATTGTCTGTTCTTTTGTGGACATGCAGATGTGAACATCTGAATTTTTAATATTTTAGTGTTGTACGAAGAAAAAAATGATTAAATTAAAACGTGAACCTCACTACATTTGTCGTCAACGGTTATCCTACATACAGCCAATAGCATTTATAGAGGAAGTTGGTTCAATATTTGCTCCAAAGAAACAGATAAATAAATGTAACTGAGATGAGTTTAAAATGTACTGAGGTACAATTATACCTGTGTAGTGAGGATTGTACTGGAAAATTCAGAGAAAAACATTGAGGAAAATCAGCAGCCTGATATATGTTGCAGTTAGCACACTCAGCCCTAAGTAAAAACGTGTGATTATTGGAATGAGCAATATATATATGTATGATGATAACGATAGCATTTATTGGATGGGGTGATTACCAGATGTTTGCTGCGGGTATTCATCCCAAGAACGTTATGATATTTACGAAGAGCATTCCATACAGCAGTAATGAGATGGCCATGAAAATTATTGTGTTGTTTTATGGACAGTGTTTGTGTGTACTTTCACTTCAATCATTTTTGGCTGTTTTTCATTAATAACATTGATATATTCTACATGATTTAGGAACTGATTGATATTTGGCTGTTAAAGATCTTATTTAATATCAACTAATTTTTGACATTGACTAGAATTCCTACGTGCAGAACAGTTAAACCATCAGGCTATACCTGTTATATGAAAATGAATATACTCCGATATTGTCAAAGCATTTCAATCTTACAAACAATATGAATAGGTGAATGGAAAAATATACAGAAATTTCTGAAAATTTATGAATGTAGCAATAATCAGAAATTTGATCTGAACAAAGGATATAATAATATTGAGATGAATTACAATATTTAGTTACAAATGTAGGTAACCAGCTTACTAGCGAATAATAGTAAATGACATTAATTTCTTTTACTGAAGACGAAATTGATTTTCTTTTTAACTTAATATCAGGTTTGAGTACGAGGGAGAGGCTGAGTAGGCTAGGGCTATTTTCCCCGGAGTGTCGGAGCTCCTGAAGTGACATTGTAGACTTATATAAAATCATGAGGGACATGGACAGGGTGAATAGACCATGATTGTGAGTTTGCACATTTCAATGTCTTCTCCTTCGGTCATGGACTGAGACAAAAATTCCATATTTATTGCACTGACAGGTTGAACGATTATGAGATTTTAGTTACAAGTAGACTTGCACAGTTCTATGAGTGGACTTAAGAATAATGAGAAATCTCATCTTGTTATTTGACTGAGCAATATGTGGGAATGAACAGGAATTATTGCAGTGAACAGTAATTGGAGTTCTCTGAATTTATTAGGTTCAAATTATTGTGATCAATCAACTTACTAAAAACCACATATTTACAAGAAGTGTTGGATAGGAAATCGTTCATTCTCGTGTGGACATGCTGATGTGATAACAAGAATTTTTATATGTTAGTGTTGTACTAAGAAAAAGAATGATTAAATTAAAATGTGAACCTCGCTACATATATCAGCAAGAGTAAATTAAATTATGTGCAATTATTGCAATGACAATGACTTGGACATGAATGTTAACTTCGAAATTAATGAATTGTCCTCCATATTTTGAAAACACTTTCCTCTGACGTTGACTAGATTTTATCCAGTAAAGAATAAAATATAATAGCGAGCTTAATGGATTGAAGACAAAATGAGCCGTGCAGTGATTATTGAACAGAACTGGTTTTTGATCAAAAATGCAGGGAATGCAAGAATTATAACTTGCCTCCCAGTGGTGTTCTTTTAGAGACATGTATTTTTATTTTATATGATTTTTATCAGAATCAATGTTTAGAAATTTGTGACATAATTAGGAAGAAGATTAATGGATAAGGAACGTTGGTACCACAGAAAGATAGAGACAACGGTTATCCTAGATACAGCCAATAGCATTTATAGGGGAAGGTGGTGCAATATTTGCCACAAATAAACAGATAAATAAATGTAACTGAGATGAGTTTGAAATGTACTGAGGTACAATGATACCTTTGTCGTGATGATTGTACTGGAAAATTCTGAGAAACCTTGAAAATATTGAGGAAAATCAGCAGCGTGATAGATGTGGCTGTTAGCACACTCAGCCCTTAGTAAAAA
>NW_025192396.1:0-3693 GCF_004010195.1 Chiloscyllium plagiosum
GCGCTTTTCCAGCAACACATTTCCAGCTCCCTACTGTGACAAGATGCCTGCCTCCCTTCTCCTCACTAACAAGCAATGCAACCCATGGAGGCTTGTGAGCTGAGAAAACAATTTAAGCTACACAGGAGTGGTACCCTATCTGTCAGTACTGAAGTCAGTGAGTATGCACTGAGAGAGCAATGTAAAGGAGACTGAGGCCATTTTCGAAGGATGGGGATGTCTATAACTAAAGGTCATAGGTTTAAAGGTAGTGGGGAAAGATTTAACGGAATCAAGGGGCAATGTTTTCACACACACGATGGTGCGTGTATGGAATGAGCTGCCAGAGGAAGTGGTGGAGCCTGATACAATTACAACATTTGAAAGGCAACTTGTATATCAGTTCCATGAAGAGGAAGGGTTTAGAAGGGTATGGGCCAAATGCTGGTTAATGGGACTAGATCAGATTGGGATGTCTGGTCTGCAGCGTCTATTTCTAAACTGTATGACTCAATGACTCTACGCTAACCACCGAGCCATTCTACCACTCCAGTCTGACGTCAGACACTCAAATCGTGTAGATGTTTGAAGATACCATGCATGGCCATCTGTAGTTTCTTCTTGTGAGACTCAGCAGTTTGCACCAGTCAAGCTTTTGCCACTTGTGAAGGAATATAACGTTAGGCTGGGAGGCAATATCTGAAAGCCAGGCAGTAAAGGCTTGCACATGAGGGTGAAGAGTTCAGTGGTGTAAAGCATGCTTGCGAAGGTGTTTGGTTGGTGGCTTTTATTCATTGATTAATTTGGTGCAGGAACTTCCTGGTGGAAGAGTTTGAAGTGAGTGTGATACTGGTGAATGATTGATGTGTGTTAAGGTGGGGAAATCTGTGTTCATTGAAGAATAGCCTCACAATCTCGCTGTATCCATGTAGATGAGGTCAATGTCACCTCGTCCCTATCTCCTCTTTCCAGTTTCTGTCCGTTCCTCTTTCCAAGACAGGAAATGATATACAGAGGTAACATTCCTGAAGAAGGGCTTATGCCCGAAATGTCGATTCTCCTACTCCTTTGATGCTGCCTGACCCGCTGCACTTTTCCAGCAACACATTTTTAAGCTCTGATCTCCAGCATCTGCAGTCCTCACTTTCTCAAATGGAATCAATGTAAGAAGTATTATTGGGCAGCACTGGTTGTACTTTCACTCCAAGCTCCAACCCAATAATGAGGCCCTTTCCAACCTCTTGACTGTTGGATTGGCGTATTTTCCTTCTGACAGTCAGTTTGAAACTGCTAAGTACAATTAGTAAAGGTAAATAAAAGCAAAATACCGCGCATGTGTGAAACAAATAGAGAATGCTGGAGAAATCAGCTGGTGTGGCTGACCTAAGGTTTTAGGAGCAACACTGTTTTGTAGATCCCTGAATGTTGATTGTAACTTTTTTGTATTCAGATCCTGCGTACAATCTACAATCAGCAGCCACACTCTTCTGTCAACAACATTTCATTCCTGTGTTAATACGAAATGAACTATTAGTTGTGAAACCTGGTGACGTTAATATTTTACTTACCCTTTTTCTATATTTTGCAGGTGCTTTCCTTATTCCCTACATTCTGATGCTGGCAGTCACTGGGATGCCAATGTTTTTCTTAGAAACTTCCTTTGGGCAGTTTGCCAGCCTCGGACCGGTTGCAGTATGGAAAGCCGTGCCCATGTTACAGGGTTAGTGTTCACTGAACAATCTTGATTTGGCGAGAGTTTAAATGAGCAATTGTGTTTTCCTGAAGAAGGGCTCATGCCCGAAACGTCGATTCTCCTGCTCCTTGGATGCTGCCTGACCTGCTGCTCTTTTCCAGCAACACATTTTCAGCAATTGTGTTTTATACTCATGAATATACTTGCTATATTTCCTTCACCAGATGTTGGTGTCAGGTCCCCTTCAAGAGATATTGTTTGCAATCAAAACAGAGAGTGGAATATACCCTTTCACTGTTTCAAATTCATTTTCTGAAACGGTGGTAGCGACAGGAACTGATACAACATTTAAAAACTATATCGATGATCACTTGAAACACCAAAGAATAGAAGGCTAAGTGCTGGGAAATGGGATTAGAGTAGATCAGTTCTTGACAACTGGTACAGATACAATAGGTTGAAGAGCATCTTCCTATGCTGTAATACTGTATGACTTGATGTCTTTCATTGAATTAGACCGAGTGGAACTGCTAAAGAGATCAGATTGTTGACTCCTGAATTTGACAGAACCTATTTATAAACATGATATTATGGGTGATACTGCTGGCATCTGCAATAACCTCTGAAACTTGAGTGAGTGAATTAGTGAAGACACTTTCCAGTATAATTATCTTGAGATTTTAATGGATCAGGGAAACCCCCTTGTTATCCAAACTGGTGAAAGACCTTTGTTTGCTGCTCCACGTTCATAATGTAAGAATGTTTGTGTACTATTTTCAAACAGATAGCCTTGCAATGAGATTTAAGTACAAGAACAGTTTCCTGCAATAATTCCATGTCCCTTGATATATTGACATCAATCAGTTTCAGCCTTAGGCAAGCTCAACTATTGTGTTTACGTTGTCATTTGGGGCAAAGATTTCTAAATATTCACCGCCCCTATTTCGATTGATTGATTGATGAAATTCCAAAACATCACAATCCAAACTGACCCACCTTTTATTCTAATATCAGAAAACTCCTTCCTGCATCTACCATGGCAGTCTCTGCAAGAACTTTTTCTGATGGCATTAGATCACCTTTCATGCTTCTAAACCACACCTGCAAATTTGGAAATATGATATTTAACCCTGACTGAAGAAGAATCATTGAATTCAAAATGTTAACTCTTTCATTTTGCATGGATTCTGTCAGGTCTGCTGAGTTTCTAGAGTGTTCTGTCTGTTTGTTTCAGATTCCCAGCATCTGCAGTATTTTGTTTTACTTCAAATCATTCCAATAGATTATGAATAGCTGGGGCCTAAACACTGACCCCTGTGAAACCACACTAGTTGAAGCTTACCAATTTAAAATTGAATCAGTTGTTCTTACACTCTTTCATGTCCATTAATCAGTTCTCAATCCATTCTAATATATCCCTCCCCCAACTCCCATGAGCTCTAATGTTTTACACGACCCTGCAGTGTGGAACCTTTTTGAAAACATTCTGAAAACCTAAACCAACAATATCAATTTGTTCTTTCTTAATATATTATTTAGATCCTTAAATTTCCACACATTTGTCACAAATGATTTTCCTTTCCTACATCCATTGGACTCTTCCAAATCCAATCATTATTTTTGAAGTGGGCTGAAATTGTGTCTGTTTCTAATGGATTCACATTTGCTTTTGCTACTCTTTTCCTTTTTACACGTATATAAGAACTTTTACAGTCTGCTTTTATGTTTCTCACTCGTTTAGTTTCATTATCTTGGTCTCTGGATTAACACTTCAGCAGCAATATCACCGGGCTTTACAGGATGTACATGTATTTGGAAAGGCAAGGACTGATTAGGGATAGTCAACATGGCTTTATGTGTGAGAAATCTTGTCTTACAAACTTGATTGAGTTTTTGGAGAAGTAACAAAGAGAATTGATGAGGGCAGAGTGCTAGATGTGATCTATATGGACTTCAGTAAGGCGTTCGACAAGGTTCACCATGGGAGCCTGATTAGCAAGGTTAGATCTCATGGAATACAG